>NW_024712913.1:1763389-1790889 GCF_018991925.1 Homarus americanus
GAGATGAAAATTTTAGAGAAAGACAGATAGATAAATAGATAATTGGTAGAGAGAGATCAAGTATCTACCCAGACTCTCATCTATCATAGTTGTCAGCCTGTCAGCCATTTCTACAGTCAGCCAACCATTCTCTTCCCTCTCATTCATCTACCTTTCCGTTCAACTACTTCTACTCTACACCAATCCTGCAATTCACCTGTCCCTACGTTCACCTTCCATTTTCTATCCATCGTTCATCTACCTCTACATTCATCCACCCCATCGTTCATCTACCCCACACGTTCATCTACCCCACACGTTCTCTACCCCACACGTTCATCCACCCCACGTTCATCCACCTCTCCGCTCATCTACCCCACACGTTTATCTACCCACATGTTCATCCACCCCACACGTTCATCCACCCCACACGTTCATCCACCCCACACGTTCATCCACCTCTTCGCTCATCTACCCCACACGTTCATCACCTCTCCGATCATCTACCCCACACGTTCATCCACCACACGTTCATCCACCCCACACGTTCATCCACCTCACACGTTCATCCACCTCCGCTCATCTACCCCACACGTTCATCCACCTTTCCGATCATCTACCCACACGTTCATCCACCCCACACGTTCATCCACCCACATGTTCATCCACCCCACACGTTCATCCACCTCTCCGATCATCTACCCCACACGTTCAACTACCCATGTTCATCCACCCACACGTTCATCCACCTCTCCGATCATCTACCCCACACGTTCATCTACCCCACATATTCATCCACCCCACACGTTCATCCACCCCATGTTCATCCACCCACACTTTCATCCACCTCTCCGATCATCTACTCCCACACGTTCATCTACCCCACACGTTCATCCACCCCACACTTTCATCCACCTCTCCGATCATCTACCCCACGTTCATCCACCCACACGTTCATCCACCTCTCCGATCATCTACCCCACATGTTCATCCACCCCACACGTTCATTTACTCTCGCCGTTCATCCACCGAGACCCGTACGTTCCTATATTTCCATCGGTGGTCGGAGCCTCAACCGGTTTTATGCAGATTTTTTCGGTCGTCAGCAACCCAATGTGATGAATTTTTGATGGGGGCAGATATTATTGTCGTGCATGCATGTTTTAGTTCCTGCCATGTGGGGGAGTGAGGAAGGGTAGGAAGAAGGAGGGGGAAGAAGAGGAGAAGAGAGAGGAGGAAGAGGGAGAGAGGAGGAAGAAGAGGTAGAGGTAAAGGAGGAGGAAGAAGAGGAGGAGGAGAGGAACAGGAGAGAACGAGGAATGAAGATGAAGGAAGGAGGAAGGAAGAGGGAAATTTGATGAAGGAAGAAGGGAGGGAGGATGATGGAGGCATGAAGGAGGAGGGAGAGAAGGGATTGAGGAGGGAAGGAAGGGGGTGGGAGGGAGAAATATGGAGACGAAGAAGGGAAGTGGAGTGAATGATGGAGAAAGAAGGGGGGAGGTTGAGAGGAAAGGTTAAAGGAAAGGGAAGAAGGGGAGGGAAGAAGGAAGGGAAGGAGGGAAAGGAAGGGGAGCAAGGGAAAGAAATGAAGAAGAAGAACAAGAAGAAGAAGAAGAAGGAGAGGATAAGAGAATAAAAAATAAAATAAAAAGTTCACAATTATTAATAAATGTAGAGGAACCCCTAGATATTGTGGCCGGCTCTTAAGTACAATATTAGTGAACGGTAAAGGATGAGGTGTTATGGGGCGGAAAGAGAGGAGTGGTTGAGACAGTCATAGTAGTGGTGGTAGTAGTGGTAGTAGTGGTGGTAGTAGTGGTGGTAGTAGTGGTGGTGATGACAGTAGTGGTGGTGATGATAGTGGTGGTGATAGTGGTGGTGTTTTGTGATGAGGTGTAGTGCTGCGTGATGGTGTACAAGGAATCAGTTAGTTCCACAATATATCATGGATCACAAGGAAGGGAGGTGGCAGGAGGAGGAAGAAGGACTCAGATCAATATTATCACGAATCAGACTCTATTAGTGTGGGTATATGAGATGGGTTAGATTAGGTTAGGTTAGGTTAGATTCGGTTGGCTTAGGTTAGGTTAGGTTAGGTTAGGTTCTGTTGGCTAGGGTTAGGTTAGGTTAGGTTAGGTTAGGTTAGGGAAGAGCCGCACTGTCACGAGAAGTTGTATACCTGTGTCAACACCTCATGTCTGTGTGATCAAGATAGAAGAGATGGTAGTGTGTGTACAGTATTCGTTTCTTGACGTGTTTTACAGGTGTTATAAGTGTGACAGGTGCTGCAGGTGTTATAAGTGTACCAGGTGTTACACAGTGTGGTTTATTCTCCTGAAAGAAGAAGAAAAAACTGAACAGGTAGAGTGCTGGTCATATCTTGTGGTAATATTTGGTTAAGTATTCGTTACCGTGATGTATCCTCAAGTTGTGTGTTCACTAGGAGGGCAATTTACCGCGCAAAGTGCAGGTAACATCACGTGAAAATACGCTTTAACGCCAATTTTGCACACTTGTGTTGTAATTTATGCACATACGCAAGTCTGTAAGTGCATCGTCCATCACCACCAAGAGCAGTGGTAAGCGTGGGGCGAGGAATCCAAATTTTCATACTTTGTGATAAACTGTGAGAACACGACACCTGACATCACAAACACACATGGGCATATATGACACTCACAAACACGGTGTAGAAGTCAAAATACCAAATATGACACTCACAAACACGGTGTAGAAGTCAAAATGCCATATATGACACTCACAAACACGGTGTAGAAGTCAAAATGCCATATATGACACTCACAAACACGGTGTAGAAGTCAAAATGTCATATATGACACTCACAAACACGGTGTAGAAGTCAAAATGCCATATATGACACTCACAAACACGGTGTAGAAGTCAAAATGCCATATATGACACTCACAAACACGGTGTAGAAGTCAAAATGCCATATATGACACTCACAAACACGGTGTAGAAGTCAAAATGCCATATATGACACTCACAAACACGGTGTAGAAGTCAAAATGCCAAAAACTTGCATATACACATAAATTGAAATTAGTAGGATATTTTATCTAAATTCACAAACTGATATATTTTTATGTTTAATCTTACTTTTACCATTGCACTCTCTTTTATCGTCTCTATCTCCTCCATTTCCACACCATTTTCCTTTACCTCTCTCTCTCTCTCTCTCTCCCCTCCACGCTTCCTTCACATCATTAATTCCTTCTATATTTTCCTTCTTATCACTCTCCTTCACTCTCCTCCCTCCACGCGCCCCCACTCTCTCTCTCTCTCTCTCCCTCTCACCCCCCCCTCTCTCTCCCTCTCCTTCACGTTATACATAAGGAAGGTGTAGCAGGAGGAGCTTGGTGGGAGTGTTCCAGCGGCCATCAATGTCTTCACTCTCCTCCTGGCAGTCGTCAATTATAGTGAGGTGTTCCTTCTTACTGCCCCTTGCTCACTTAGCCTCCCCTGGTGCTTGTGAGGGAAGGGGAGAGGAGGAGAGGGGAGAGAAGTGATGAGGGGAAGGAAGGGGAGAGGATGGGGGGGAGATGATGAGAGGGAAGGGGAGAGGAGGGGAGGAGAGAAAGGGGAGGCGAAATGGCAGAAGGGGAGAGAAAATGGCACAGAGGAGGGGAGAAGGTAGAAGGGAATGAGAAGGGAGAAGGATTAAGGAGGGGAGGGGAGGGGAGGAGAAAGGGCAGAAAGAGGGAAGGGGGGAGGAAAGAGCAGAAGGAGGTGAGGGGAGTGGACAGAAGGACTGGAGGGGAAGAAGAAAGAGAAGTAAAAGTGGGGGTAGATAAGGCGGCGCGAGGAGAGGGAGAGGGGGATAGCTGTCGAAGTTCAGATATTCAGCTTAATTTCGTTGTTTTTTGGTGAATAGTGAATATTTTTAAGTGTATGTGTGTGTGTGTGTGTGTGTGTGTGAGACCACCTCCCAACCCTTAACCATTACCTTCAACACCATCTACTACCTCTAATAAGTCCTACTGAAATCCTACTGAAGTCCTACTAAAGTCTTACTAAGTCCTGCTGAAATCCTACTAAAGTCCTACTGAAATCCTACCTAGAACTGAGTCTCCGCCTTAGGAACCCTCAAGGCTTACTGAGAACTATGTGTCTAAGAACGCTGAAGGACTTCATTAGGATGTACTTGGTGATTTCCTGGAACAATACTGAAGTCTTCATTAAGGGATTTTGGGGATTAAGCTTCAAGGTTCAGACTACAGCTTGGATTTATAGCAAATTACCTGCTGGAACTATCCTCTCTAGCCTAGGGTCACCAGGATCCTATTTATAACAGCTCCTGAAATCTACCTAGCAGATCTCATCCTCTACCTGGGAGATTCCAGTTTTTACCTAGCAGGTTCCAGTCTTTATTTAGCAGATTCCAGTCTTTACCTAGCAGATTCCAGTCTTTTCCTATCAGATTCCAGTCTTTATCTAGCGGATTCCAACCTCTACCTAGCAGATTCAGTCTTTACCTGGCAGATTCACGCCCCAACCTAGCAGATTCCAGTCTTTACCCTAATAGATTCCAGTCTTTACCTAGCAGATTCCAGCCTCTGCTTAGAAGAATCCAGCCTCTACCTAGCAGATTCCAAGGGCCTTTACCCAGCAGATTCCTTCCTCTACCTCGCAGTTTCCAACCACCACCTAGCAGTTTCCTGACCTTGCCCACCAGATCATAGCGCGCCTTCCTAGCCTCTAACACTCCCCCCCCCCGGCCTCCCTATCTCACTCTCCACCTCCCCAAAAGGTATTGGATCCTACCTAAGAGCTTCCGTACTCTATCTGGCGTCATTTGAACTCTTACCTCTTGGCGTGAGAGTCCTACTTAGTACCTCTTGGACTCTACCCAGCAGTTTCCCCGGCCACCCTAAGACAGCCGTGAGATTGAAATGACTCCCCAGGGTAGTTAAGCTTTGCCATTCCGCTGTGTGATGGTGGTGGTGGGGTGAGGGGTGGTGGTAGAAGGGTGTGGTGGGGGTGAGGGATGGTGGAAGGGTGATGGTGGGGCGACGGGTGATGGGGTGAAGGGTGTAGTGGAATGAGGGGTGATGAAGGGGTGGTAGAGTCGTGTGGAGGGGTGAGAGGTTGAATTAAGTGATCGTGCTGCGTCATCTTCTAATACGTATCTTAAAGCCAACAACATTAGCTACACCGTCCAGGTCACCACCACCTGTACCCACACCTGTCGCGGTCATCACCACTACCTGCACTACACACACTCGAGCTGTCTCACCAACACAAATTCGAGAAGAGTTAAATGTTAATCAGTGAAGAGCAACCTGGACTAGTAGAAGTAGTAGTAGTAGTAGTAGTAGTAGTAGTAGTAGTAGTAGTAGTAGTAGTAGTAGTAGTAGTGTCATTATTATTATTATTATTATTATTATTATTATTATTATTATTATTATTATTATTATTATTATTATTATTTTGATTTTTTTTAGATTGGTTTGTGATAAGTGACGACAAAGGGAACTATGACAAAAATCATCGGTGTCGGAATAAGCGAAATAAAGAAAAGCAGTTTGGGGGAAGGAGGAACACGGGACAATAACGACAAACACAAATAACTCTTGAAAAATGGCCGTAGTGAAGATATAAACGATTATAATCAAAACAAATGAAAAAACAAACTTGCGAATGAGAAAACAAAAAAAATAAATATAACAATACTAAGAAGCAGAAGATATAATTCTTTAAACCAAACAACAAGACTTTAAAGATAACCATTTTAAGTAATAAATCACTTTAAACATGCGATTAAGTAATAAAACTCATTAAGCATAATATTGTAAGTAATAAAAGTGTTCAGCCTATTGTCTTGGTTTCCACGCGTGAACAAGGTCTAGTCTCCTCATGGAACATTTAGCCTCGACTTAGCAGAGGGAGTGTGGGGGACATAGAGGTAAGACGACTTGAGTATTGGCGAGTGAGTGTGCGAATAACGCATTCATTCTGACCTTTTGTTGTTAAATGTCGCTGAAGAGTATTCGCTAAGTTGGTGCTTCTCTCTCTGTCTCTCTCTTCTTTTATCTCTCTCTCTTCTTTTACCTCTCTTTCCCACTCTATCTCTACTTTTACCTGCCTTTCCCACTCTCTCTTCTTTTACCTCTCTTTCCCACTCTCTCTCTCCTTTTACCACTCTTTCCCAATCTCTCTCTCCTTTTACCACTCTTTCCCACTCTATCTCTACTTTTACCTCTCTTTCCCACTCTCTCTTCTTTTATCTCTCTTTCCCACTCTCTCTCTTTTTACCTCTCTTTCCCAATCTCTCTCCTTTTACCACTCTTTCCCACTCTATCTCTACTTTTACCTCTCTTTCCCACTCTCTCTTCTTTTATCTCTCTTCTCTATCTCTCTTTCCTCTCTCTCTTTTTATCTCTCTTTCCCACTCTCTCTCATCTCTTTCTCTTCCTCTCTCTCTCTCTTCTTTTATCTCTCTTTCCCACTCTCTCTCTTCTTTTATCTCTCTTTCCCACTCTCTCTCTTCTTTTATCTCTCTTTCCCACTCTCTCTCGTCTTTTATCTCTCTTTCCCACTCTCTCTCGTCTTTTATCTCTCTTTCCCACTCTCTCTCGTCTTTTATCTCTCTTTCCCACTCTCTCTTCTTCTATCTCTCAATTTCTCTCTCTATCTTCTTCTATCTCTCAATTTCTCTCTCTATCTTTTATTTTATCTCTCTTTTTCTGTATTTTTTTATCTCTGTCTGTCTCTCTCTTTGTTTCTATGCATGTGTGTCTTTATATATATATACCTGTCTCAATATCTGACTGTCTCTCTGTATTTTCCGTTTCTCCCCCCACCCACACACAGACTCTGTTGCACACTAGATTACAAAAGAAAATACAAAAACAATCTAACTGTATCGCACAACAATACATATCCCCAGTCGGCCATTTTTGACCATATCCACAAAAGTTATATAAAATTTACTGATATTTTTTTTTTAATCTTTTACTTTGATTTTTATCCATTATAAATTGTTTTAAGTTAGATGGAAAATATCTTCAATGGTGTCTAGGTAATATGATATGCAATGATAGGAAAATGAGACAGACAGACAGACAGACAGACAGACAGACTGACATATAATACTTCAGTCCCTCCTAAGTTTCATCAGCGGGAAATACTAATAAATAACCACCGGACATAACAACTAGCAACAACAACAAAAAAGATATTTATTGATTAAAGAACAAAGTTTAAACTCAATATTGTTACCATTTTCTTATTTTCTTTCCTTCGCGATTTTGTTTTTAATATGCTCACCAAACGGAGCTTACCCACGCATGCAGTTGTCTGTCTATCTGTCTGTTTGTCTGTCTATCGGTCTGGCTGTTCATCTTTCTATCTGTCTCTATCTGACCATCTATCTGTCTATCCAACCAACTGTGTCTGTCTGTCTATCCGTCTAATCTGTCCGTCAGTCTATTACAATTTTGGTCCCTGAGCCGTACACCTGAGTTCCTATAAACTAATTAACAGGCTATTACCCAGGTACACCTTATTCATAGCGAGAGAGAAACCCCCTATTGATTCTGAGGCTATTATTTGTAGCTATAATTGTATACCCGATTAAGGGATCCAGTCAGAATTTCGTTGCTATTTCCCGCCATAGAGACCCTGTTTTTAACCTGAAATAGAACTTCTTTAACCCTGAAATAGGTCCTCTTTAAACCTGAAATAGGTCCTCTTTAAACCTGAAATAGACCCTGTTTTAACCATGCATACTTGCTTAACCAGAAGGTGAGGATCAATAGAGAAGAACTGAACTTTAGGGTCGACTGCTTAAGGTCACTACCACCTGTCAGAACACAACCAGGTGCACTGCGTCTCGGTGGCTTTATGTAGTACTTTAGTTTATTATTAGCGGGGATGACCACGGGGATATTAGGCACTGAGTTTAATATTTGAAGTTGTAGTACCACTAACAGTACAGCCCAAGACGATTTATCGAAAACTAAAAATAAACAAATGAAATAAGTAAATAAAGTAATAATGTAAAATTGGGATCAATGGAAAACGAAGATAGGTGTAATATTTTAACACAGCAGGCGCGACACACACACACACACACACACACCAAACATCAACAAACGCAAATAGAACGAAATAGTTGTTGAGCTTAATATAACAGTTTATCATTACGGCGCAACAGCTTGTTGATCTAACTATAAATATACAGTACAGCACCCAGCTACTGGCGCTCATAAAAACAAAGTGTTGCAATAACTTATTTGTGGATATTGTGTTTGTAACGAAGACAGTCACAATAATAATAATAATATAACTATACTACTACTATAGTGTGTGTGTGTGTGTGTGTGTGTGTGTGTGTGTGTGTGTGTGTGTGTGTGCGTGTGTTTTCGGTGTATGGTTTGTGTTACCCATATAAATTTGTGTATTAATACTCACATACATCTGTTTACTTTATCAGTCTTAGTGTACAGTATTTCCTGGGTATATGTTCTTAACCAGCTACCACTGTCTTGGCACACATTCCTCAAAAAGTCCTACGAGTATCCTTGACACTTTCCACCCTCCTCACGGGATGTCTCACGCCTCCTCACAACACAAATTGTATTTCCTCCCCCGACACGGCCTACGTGGTCCGTGATCTGAGCACCGCCTCCTATCTCGGAATTTAAGCGAGCGAGACATTTTGAGCGGCGGCTCTACACCTGCGGAATTCTAATTTATCGCAGGTAACGCCTTTCCTCTACCTGAGTCTTTTATATCCTCAGAAAAATTATTGGTTTACAATCTAAATTCAATTATCACTTCTTGGTTAAGGATATCAAACACAACATTTAAATATATAAAACAATAACTTTCATAATTTTCCATATTGCACAACCTTTAAGTCGACCAGAAAAAATACTATGTCAGTTTTCTCTAATAAAGTCAATCATTTAATAACTTTCTGACTAACGAATACATATGAAAAAGATTCCATCATTTTCAGACATTTTCATATTGTAAAAATCTTCCAGTTTTCGATAATCTATAAGGTCAAGGCGGTAAAAATTCTGGAGCTGCTACAGTCATCACCTCAAGAATATGAATAGATTTTAAAATTATAGAATAATTTATATATATTGTTAAGGTGGTGTATATTACTATTAATTTTTTTCTATAGATCAATATGTTGAGATGAGAAATTTTTAAGACCAATTCTTTTGAACAAATTAAAATAATATTTTCATGGGGATTATTTAGGTTAGGTTAGGTTAGGTTAGATTAGGTTGGGCTAGGTTAAGGAAGATTTTAGGTTAGGTTAAGTTAGGTTAGGTAAGGTTAAGTAACGGTATATAACGCCATTAACTCTACATTGGAGAAAAAAATATATTTCGATTAAGTCATTGCATTCAAAACAAGATATAATATTCGTTAAGGTTTAATGGGTAAAAACAGATATATTTCACTGATGTTCACTAAGTATATATAAGCCCAACAGATATATACATCCATTAAATTAACATACACACTCATGTACATTGTCATTAAGTTTACATAAGTAAACAATATACATTTCCACTAAATTTATCCCCCAGAAAAATAATTCCAACTCGCCACGATCCTCTAAAAATTATGGGCGAGAGAGAGAGAGCCTAGTGGAGCGCTGGTATCGGCATCCGTGCATGTTCCTGCCAGCCGTGTGCTCGTCAGGGGGTGAGAGTGTGAGAAGGGGTAAGAATGTAAAGGATGTGAGAGTGGAAAGGTGTGAGAGAGTGTGAGAGAGTGTGAGGGTGTGATAGATTGTCATGGTGTGGAAGGGGTCTTAGTGTGTGTGTGTGTGTGTGTGTGTGTGTGTGTGTGTGTGTGTGTGTGTGTGTGTGTGTGTGTGTGTGTGTGTGTGTGTGTGTGTGATCTGATATGAGTAAGAGGATGAGAATATCCGAGAATGAGTGAGGCTGTGTGAGAATGTGAAGGTTGTGAGAATGATGATGAGAGACGGTGAGGGAATGAGTGTGAGGCAGGCAGGGAGGGTGGAGTGTAAAGTTGCAATATTATGAACGTGAGGTGAGGTGGTAGGGGGGGGTGAAAATATGAGTTTTTCCTTTGAGAGAGTTAAGTGTGTGTGTGTGTGTGTGTGTGTGTGTGTGTGTGTGTGTGTGTGTGTGTGTGTGTGTGTGTGTGTGTGTGTGTGTGTGTGTGTGTGTGTGCTCAGGCGATTTATTGCAGGCTGGCAGCGCGTGAAGAGACTGGCTGGGCTGGATTTTGAGAGCATAGAAACTGCTGTTTGGCTCAGCTGATGGCACTGTTGTATCTCTTCCTTGCAGAGATATATAGTTCTATGAGTGTCTTGCCCGGCTGTGTGTGTGTGTGTTTTAAGACCTGTCTGTATGTTTGTGTGTGTGTGTGTGTGTGTGTGTGTGTGTGTGTGTGTGTGTGTGTGTGTGTGTGTTTTAGGACCTGTCTGTCTGTGTGTGTGTGTGTGTGTGTGTGTGTGTGTGTGTGTTTTAGGACCTGTCTGTATGTATGTGTGTGTGTGTGTTTTAGGACCTGTCTGTATGTGTGTGTGTGTGTACTGTAGCTGCCTTGCAAACAGCGAAGAGGAGAATGCTGGTGTTGTGGGCGAGAGTTATAAAATGTGGAATAAATGTCTTCATGTGTAAGAGAAACAGCTGGCAGTTATTCCTCAGCACAGTAATAAGCTGTACTGGTGTGAAGGAGTAAGCTGGTGAGGAGGAAGAAGAAGAAGAAGAAGAAGAAGAAGAAGAAGAAGAAGAAGAAGAACAAGAACAAGAAGAAGAACAAGAAGAAGAACAAGAAGAAGAAGAAGAAGAAGAAGAAGAAGAAGAAGAGGAGGTCTCTTGAATATTTTACATCAGACAAACTTATAAAAAATCTACGAAATTCGATTTATTCATCTATCCAAACGACCCATCCAGATACATACTTACTGTTGCGTGATTTTGGCGATGAGTGCAGGGTGTAGAGTGCAGGGTGTAGAGTGCAGGGTGTAGAGTGCAGGGTATATAGAGTGCAGGGTGTAGAGTGCAGGGTGTAGAGTGCAGGGTGTAGAGTGCAGGGTGTAGAGTGCAGGGTATATAGAGTGCAGGGTGTAGAGTGCAGGGTGTAGAGTGCAGGGTGTAGAGTGCAGGGTGTAGAGTGCAGGGTATAGAATGTAGGGTGTAGATTGCAGGGCGTAGGGTATAGAGTAGAGGGTAAGTGGTCAGGAGAAGGTTAAAGAAGTGTAACCTGTAAGACAATGGTCTAGAAGAGGACGAAGCTCAACGCGGGGGCGGTAGAAGTTACTGAGGATTAAGAGGTTCTGTCGCCCTTCAGTCACAACAAAAAGGTTTAAGTCAGTGTACAGTGCGACGGTCACCAAGAGAGTAAACGTTTAAGTCAGTGTACAGTGCGACGGTCACCAAGAGAGTAAACGTTTAAGTCAGTGTACAGTGTGACAGTCACCAAGAGAATAAACGTTTAAGTCAGTGTACAGTGTGACAGTCACCAAGAGAGTAAACGTTTAAGTCAGTGTACAGTGCGACGGTCACCAAGAGAGTAAACGTTTAAGTCAGTGTACAGTGCGACGGTCACCAAGAGAGTAAACGTTTAAGTCAGTGTACAGTGTGACAGTCACCAAGAGAATAAACGTTTAAGCCAGTGTACAGTGTGACAGTCACCAAGAGAGTAAACGTTTAAGTCAGTGTACAGTGCGACGGTCACCAAGAGAATAAACGTTTAAGTCAGTGTACAGTGCGACAGTCACCAAGAGAGTAAACGTTTAAGCCAGTGTACAGTGTGACAGTCACCAAGAGAGTAAACGTTTAAGTCAGTGTACAGTGTGACAGTCACCAAGAAAGTAAACGTATAAGTCAGTGTACAGTGTGACAGTCACCAAGAGAGTAAACGTTTAAGTCAGTGTACAGTGCGACGGTCACCAAGAGAATAAACGTTTAAGTCAGTGTACAGTGCGACAGTCACCAAGAGAATAAACGTTTAAGCCAGTGTACAGTGTGACAGTCACCAAGAGAGTAAACGTTTAAGCCAGTGTACAGTGTGACAGTCACCAAGAGAGTAAACGTTTAAGTCAGTGTACAGTGTGACGGTCACCAAGAGAATAAAAATAGTTACCAGACACAATATGTTCAATTTTGGTTGGCGAAGAAAAAATGTGGGGCCGACACAGGGTAAGAATGTAAGGGTCAAATAACAGTGTAATTCTGACCAACATTCAGACAGCTTCAAGTGGATCAGAATTTAATACGTTGATTGAACGTAAGACTGTCGGGTGCCGAGTTATGTTTTGTCGGGTGCCGAGTTATGTTTTGTCGGGTGCCGAGTTATGTTTTGTCCGGTGCCGAGTTATGTTTTGTCCGGTGCCGAGTTATGATTTGTCGGGTGCCGAGTTATGTTTTGTCCGGTGCCGAGTTATGTTTTGTCCGGTGCCGAGTTATATTCTGAAAAAAACATTCAAAATAAATATCATCAAGGAACTGGTTTGTTATCACTGAATCTAAAATTACCATCACGTATGAACACTTGGACAACCTCCTCCTCCTCCTCCTCCTCCACGGGGTTCAACTCTCACATCTATCAGACAAGTCATGCTGTTATGTCAAACGAAATCACAGTAATCGAGAGTGAAGTTGCACAAATAGGCATAACACTTCCAATATACCTACACAGTTTATTCACTGGAGTACCTAGTGTAGAAATAGTTGTGTTGATACCATATACTTTCCTTCGGCCTTAGGACGTGCTTTCTTTTGTTATGGCTTTCTGGAGTGTTCTTCATACAAATGTCCTTCCATGTAAAATATCCTTTTATCCTCCAACACCGAGATCCTATACTTCCTCCCCCTCCTCTTCGTTTTCCTCCTCATCTCCTCTTTCTTTCCTTCCTTTTCATCATTTTCTTCTCCTCCTCCTCCTCCTCCTCACTTTCCTTCTTCTCCTCCCCTTTTTCCTCCTCTATTTCATTCTTTTTTCGTCTCCTTTTCACTCGTTTTCTTCTTCTCTTCCCCTTCTTCTTCCTTCTTCTCCTCCTCCTCCTCCTCCTCACTTTCCTACTTCTCCCATTTTTCCTCCTCTATTTCATCCTTTTTTCGTCTCCTCCTTTTCACTCGTTTTCTTCTTCTCTTCCCCTTCTTCTTCCTTCTTCTCCTCCTCCTCCCTCCACACAACATTGCCGACCTCCTGCGACAAATCCTTCCACCCCATCTCTTTTTTTTTATTCATTTCTCGTCTCCATTCACGTCCCCTGCGACATAACTATCAATCTTTATTACTCTCAGATCTCCAAACATCTCTATCCACTATCCTCCCAAGACTATCCTGTTCGCCTTGTAACCATCCATTCACACGTATATAATTCCCAGCCTACCCTCCTCTCCCCTCCCTTCCCCACTTCTCACCCCTCCCTCCCTTCCCCAACTCCCCCACCTCCCTCCCCCCACCTCCGATATCTATACAAAATATCCCTAATCTCCCCTATTCTCTATTCCTCACAAACCCCAATCATCCCAAAGGTTCTCTCCTTCTCCTTCCTTCTCTCCCCCTCTTCTTTCTCCTCCTCCTCCTGTCCGCCACCGCCAGCGATCTATCCGTCTATCCACCAAACGTCCTTCACATCACTGACCGTCCTATTGAAGCGGCACGAATTTCAATTACTGTCAAGGAATGGGAGTCCGGGGAGTGTTTTATGTGCAATATGCTGGAATGCTACGTTGCTCATTGCTAACTGGGAAAAAAAATAAAAAATGTCCCTTGACTTCCTTTCCTTGGCGAATGGAAGAGGTAAACTTACATGTGTGTGTGTGTGTGTGTGTGTGTGTGTGTGTGTGTGTGTGTGTGTGTGTGTGTGTGTGTGTGTGTGTGTCCTAGTGTCCAGCCAACAAGCACGAGGTATAGCCCGTTTGGCCTCTAACTGGTGAACGAGCGGAGAATTTGTTGACATGTATATCTACTGGTTAAAGAGAAGCACCGCCTGAGACTTCTGAAGGAGGCCACCATGGAGGCAGCCTTCGTACTTATGAGCCCTTCAGGAACAAGTGCTTCACCCTCCTGGATATTCTCAATGAAGGTAACACGGGAATGTATACAACTTCAGGATATAAATAACATACCGAGCTAAGCCGTTACCTTGATGTGAATGTCTCCAGAAGCACAAAGGTCGCGTCATTAAGGTCTGTTTCTTTGTTCCTCACGCCTACGAGAATTCTTCAACCGACGACTTATTCTACATCAAAAACTCCTGAAATAAACGCTAATTGGGAAAAAAAATCGACATCGTTGAAGTAGATAACCAGTTTCATCGATTTCTGAACAGGATCAACAACACCAATATCAGCGACCATCGGGTACGAAAAACATGACCTATTAATGTGAACCAGGTGTCGTCATCCTCCAAAGTGGACACACCCTGATGAACATATCAAGCTCACACACACACACACACACACACACACACACACACACACACACACACACACACACTACCAGAACATGAAATACAAAGACCCTTGCTTCCATAAAACTTCACTCCAGAGCTACAACACACGAGGTACAGTCAGGACACATCAGCAGGCACCACCAACAGGCACATCCAAACATCACATGAGACAGCACTATTGGATGGACCTAACCAGGCAATAAATGGAGGAAGTTGCAAAACATATATTGACACGTTTGAATATCAAATCCGTCGACATGATAAAAGCCTTTATAATACCAGCCATATAACCTGCCATCCATCACCCACCACACCGACCAAGCAGCAGCCAGCAGTAGTAGAGTCACAACAAACCCAACAGCGCCTGAACTCACCTGAGACTCCCATCCACCTGTACTGACCGGGAATCACTAATATATCTAATGGAAATAAGACGAGATCTACAGAGACCTCACCTTTAGGCGTTCCTCAGCACACAGGAACACGTGTACGGGGAGGCAACTGAAATTGATATATATATATATATATATATATATATATATATATATATATATATATATATATATATATATATATATATATATATATATATATATATATATATATAAAGATACATAGATACATAGATAGTAAAAACATTGATTGTTACAACATATGATTAGTATTGGCTTCTGCAGTGCGAGTAATTTCCTAAAGTGCACGTCCGATTACGTTAAAACATTAATTGGAATGAAATCAGTCTAAATCGCTCTCAGTGGCGGGTGTCAGGGGAGAGCGGCTCTTAAATACCTGGGTCTTACTGCTCACTCTCCCCCACCCTGCCACCATCCCCCGCCCCGTTCCACCACTCCCTGCCCCTCCACATTACCTGCCCTGCCCCGCCCCGCCCCGCCCCGCCACAGTAGCCAGAGCCGCGGCGAGTGGTAGACAATGTAATCTAACTCTCCAGCATGTAGCGAAGGCATTTGACAAAGTCTGGCACGACGGTCTAAAATATAAGATCCTCCAACTCGGACGTCCCACCAACATTGAAAAGCTGCTTTACAACTTTCTTGACGGCAGAAATGCCAGACTGAGGGTAGGACAACACACAGGAGAGACCTTCCCACTCATGAGTGGAGTCCCTCAGGGGAGCGTCCTCTCCCCCACCCTATATATTATCTACACCCCGCCTCCCACTAGAATAGGTAACGAAGATATTATGTATGCAGATGACATCACTCAAATAACAACACATCAAGGAAAATCGCGAGCGTTACAGGCCGACAACACCAGGCGGGAATTAGAAAGGGTAAATAATTACGAAAAACAATGGAAAATCCAAACCAGTCTCCCAAAATTCACAGTGATACCCTTATGCAGAAGGAAAACCCATCCATTAGTAACCAATAATGCCCAGATAGAATACAAAAGCAGAGCCACCCTCCTGGGCCTGCATATATCCACGACAGGTTACTCCCATCATGTCCACAGCAAGAAGGAAAAAGCAAGAAGAGAGCTGAGAAAACTATGCTGCTTTAAAGCGCTTCCTGAGAAAATAAAACTCCGCCTGGTGACATCATTTATCACACAGATATTAACTTAACCAGCAATATCTCTTCATACTATGAGCACCACTCAAATATTAAAATTACAGATGGTCCAAAATGAAGCCCTAAGATTCGTCACAGATGAAAGATACCCCTTCACCAGAACCACAGCCGAGATACATAGAGACCCAAGAATAAAACCCATCAACCAGCAGCTGCACACCCTGGCCAGCAGAATCTGGCAAAAGATAGAACGATCAGAGCAAGAACTCCCTCAAAGACTCACACCAGATAACAACAACCATACATGGTTCCCAAAAAGTTACCAAATCTCAAAAGGTCCCTTACCACCCCCGATCAACACGGCCAGGTAATAGACAACCTCCGTAGACCAGCATCCGCCAGTAGGGTCGGCGGAATATGAAATAAGGCCCTTAAAACACCCATATATGGGGCAGGGTAGGATGTCTAGTGCCTGTACCGACAGACAATAACTAACCCATGACACAACCCTAACACACTAGTAGCTTAGCTAGGTGGTCAGCCCGCCCTCTCTTACCTCCTCCTAAATTTCTTCAATTTCCGAACTATAACTTCCTTCCCCCACCTCTAATCTTCCTTCATCCCTCAACCTTTCTCTACAAAAGAAAAAGGAAAAAAAAGACAGATGCTATTGACGTCATGAGACTCTCAACATAAAGATAATGGAAGGTTGACTCCTGTTTGGCATATTAATTTACTTCTCTTCCTCATTTTCTGTTCCTCTTCTCTTCTACCAGAGAAGAAAAAGAAACAGACTAACTGGGAGAGAAAAGGAAAAAAAAAGAGCAATATATGGAAGAAGAATGTGTGTGAGACAGAGAGCGAGAAAGAGAGAGGTATAGAAATCATAAGGTAAAAATATAATAAGCAAACAGCTTACGCCCCGGGGCTTCCCTCCCAGCTATGACTTAATACCACTACAAATGAAGAAACTACAAAAACCTGGTGACATTAAGCACCCCCAAAACTGAAGCAGTGATCACCAGCACCAAGTAGACTGAAAACTGCAAAACCAAGTGATATTAACTGCTGTAAAACTCATGTAATTATCACCTGCCACAAGTCAAGGTATTGTACAGGTGTCCTTCCTTATAATCAACACGAGGCACAGTTTTTCTCTTCATTATAATGAAGAGAAAAAAATAATTATCAATACAGTGAACCTTAGTGAACCCCAATGAACCCCAATGAACCCAAATGAACCCAAATGAATCCTAATGAACCACAACGGTACTATCCTCATATTATTATACACTTCTATGCCTTATATGGTACGTAACCTAACCTAACCATCACTTCTACAACACGTTTTATCCACGTCACTCAGTCTGGTACTATTATGATACCCAAACAACCTCTCTCTCTCTCTCTTTATATATATATATATATATATATATATATATATATATATATATATATATATATATATATATATATATATATATATATATATATATATATATATATATATATATATATTTCTCTCTATTTCTCTTCATATATTTCTCACTCTTTTCATTCCTCACAATTATGGGGAGAGAAAAAAAGGAGGAGGAAGGAAGGAAACGGAAAGGTATGGGAGGGGAAGAGGGGAAAAGAAGTGGAAAGAGGAATGAAGGAGGGGAGGAAAATGAAGGAGAGGGGGGAAAGGAATGAAAGGGAAGAAGGTAAGAACGAAAAGGAGGGGGAAGGAAGGCGGATGAGGGGAAGAAAGGAGGATGAAGGGAAGAAAAGAGGATGAGGAGATTGGTAAAAATGTGTCACATTCCGTGTTCTAGTCCAAACCCAAGCCATGAGTCTTACAGGGGATTCCAACACCCTCAGCACTTCTTACTATCACTCCGTAACCTTCCCTTCCCTTATTCTACTATTGCCTTTAAAACATACATACATACATACATACATACATACATACATACATACGCTACTACTACTACTTTGCTGTCACTTGGAATCGAGGATGGCGATCATCCAGCTATGATAAAATGATATAAGTTATTATGGATGTCACCTTCGTTGGTGAGCTCTGAGGTGACTAGAGAGGCAGATACTGGAACGGCAGGGTCGTCCACAAAGGTTGCACGTGTGGAGGGCTACATATAGTGCGGGAGGGGCGGCAGCAGCGTCTTTCCAGCGTTAGAGCCTGTGTGCCTTGGTATGCAGTCGGGCTAACTCGAAAGTATTGACACCTTCTCGTGTGGTGCTCCTCCAAGTTTTACGGTGTGGAGTAATCGATTCCCATGTGAGGGAGTCGATTTGGCACTGTTTCATGTTTGTCTTAAGACTATCCTTATACCTTTTCAGTTGCCGCCAGCGTTACGTTTACTATTCGTTAGGTGACTGTAAAGTAGCTGCTTTGGCAGTCTACTGTTGTCCATGCGGGTAACATGGCCAGTCCAACATAGTTGTTCATGGACAATGGTAGCCTCGATGCTCCTACAGTTGGTGTCAGCAAGAAAACTGCCATTTGTTCTCTTGTCTTCCCAGCGAACTCGCAGGATGGAATGTCGACTCCGTTGGTGAAAGTTTTCAAGTGCCTTGAGGTGCCTCCTGTATGTGACCCATGTCTCGCTGGCATATAGCAGGGTGGGGAGACCCACTGCTCGATATACGAACAACTTTGTAGATAATTTCAGCTCCCTACAGCTGAAGACACGGGTACAGAGTCTGCCAAAGGCTTGTGATGCACATCTCTTCGAAACATACTTACACACAAACACACATACATACATATACACGCGCATACACATATATACACAGACACATACACACACACATATCCTGAGAGAAAGAGAGAGAGAGATGCGATAAAGCAGAATTAAACAAAAGAAGGGAAAAACGGGTTACTTAGAGAAGAAACCTTACACAGGGAAATAAAGACGGCACAGAAGATAAATAAGACGTGAATGAGTAACAAAACAAAAAAAGTGAGAAGAGAAGAAATAAAAGAAGAGGTTAAAAGGTCTGGCCTATAAAACTTGGCTGAATATGACGTCAAAAGGAACTCAAGGCGACGAGAGCCACTGAAGAGGACTTTATTTTACACCAATCTTAAAAAATAAACATTAGGTGAACGGTTTTCTCTTTATCTTAAAATAATTATGTAAACTATGATTAATAATTAGTTTTTCTTATCAGTTTTACGTATCTCAATCTATAACAGAACATGGATCTATAGAAATATAATTCATGGTCAGTTATCATCTTCTCGTTCGCCATCCTGAGTCTGGATCAAATGCTTACACGACGCATGCGCTAAAAATTACGTCATATGTTTACATCAGGGAAGTCCGCTATGCGCCACAAGCTCGGGTGAGCAGTGAGCCACTTAGCACCTTATCGATGTGTTTAACGTTCACATAAATATCTGTTTCTGCACTACAACTGCTAAGTGCAGATATTGACCAATTATGTGTGAATTTATGAGCAAAATATGTAGGGACAGAAAATATATATATATTAGTACAAAATGTTCATCGCTCTGTAGTCTGTGTACAAGCAGTATGTATATAATATAAGTAAGGAATGTATCCATGTGAAGTGTGTATGTATACCACGTGAGTTTAGGAGCGAGGTGTTTTAAGGCGTCAAGCGTGTAACAATGTGAACTGTATGCCTGTCAAGTGTGAAAAGGTGTTTAAGTGTGCACAGGTGTAAAGTGCGTATTTGTGCAAAGTACAGAACCTATGGATGACTGACTGACTGAGAATCATCCATTCTACCACACTACAACTACCGCCACCACCACACAACTATCTCCACCATCACCACCACACAACTATCTCCACCATCACCACCACACAACTACCCCCACCATCACTGTAACACCACAGCCACACCACACCACATCCACTACACAATACCAACACACCACCAAAGTGAGAGCTCTTGAACACATATATACAGTAACCTAGAGATTGAAAATAACATCACACAGACCATCTACACTGATGGCTCTCTAAACACTGCCTATCGGAGGGTTGGAAGTGCTGCCATTGTGACTCAGCCTGGCGGTTACACAATAGAGAAAAAAGTTAGAATCAGTAGCAGGACATCCACTCTACTGCCTCAACTATTAACTACACTCACAAACCTGACATTACCACAGATAGTCTCAGCATCACTACCTTGCTCTTGACAACCTGAATGCAGATTGGTACGCGCTTGTCTCTGAAGCCCGACACAAATATGCGCGCCTTGTTGACGAGGGTGTCGGATCAAGCTACTGTGGATCCCCGCTCACAGAGGCCTCAGTGAACATGATAGAGGCGATACATTAGTTAAACTCACGTCTAACAAGGACACTGTTGAATGTAATCTGGGTCTGTCAAACAGAACCCTGAAAATTGTAATGAGGAAAGAATTTGAAGCAAGCAGATAGGTGCAAACAGGCACTAGTCAATCGATTGTTTACCATGATATGATGTATCAAGTGAAACATGTAAATGGAGTAAGTAACAAGATCACTAGATTACAAGATGTTGTAACCGTTACACTAAGGTTAGGATACAAGTCTCTCTGGCAGTATGCCCCTCAGGCAGATGTGAACAAAACTAAATGTACAGTGTGTGGCCAGACAAAAGACCACAAACTCCAACACTATGTCTTAAACTGTGAAAAAATAGAACCTTTTAGGGACTGATAAATTATACAGTGTATGCAATGGCACAGCACTTTATCTCTATGATGGCAAGATAGCTGGTATAAACCTAACAGCTAAGTCAATCCTAGTGTATAAAACTAAACAAAAATGTTCTGGAAATATTCACTAACATACAGTGCCACAATATCCTGACCACTGGGGTCTGATAAACACGGCCTTTGTGACCTCTGCTCTAATCTTGTTTGCGCTACTGCTCACAGGATAAATATGGGATGCACAATAAACTAGCTGCAGTCCGCTACAAAATTCAAATTCAATTACAAAATAACCATCCAACCACCCAACCACCACCACACAGTAACCACCATACAGTAACCACCCAACTTCAACCACCACAGCACAGTAGCGACCTCCCTTGTACCTCTAGGGGGGGGGGGGTGATAATGCTGACTCACAAGCCTGCAATATATACCTCAACACACAGCTGATAACAGGTTTTACTACAGCGATCACTACCACTGGCTCCTACACACACACACACACAACCTCCCTCCCTCCTCATCTCTCTCTACTTACTCAATCATCTCTCTCTCTCTCTATCTCTCCTCCCACCATTCATTCCACCTCACCCACCTTCCTCCTCCAGACTCACCTCCCCCTCAAGGTCCAAGTCTTATCTTCAAGTCGACCTTAGAGTACCCATGCAGGTTTGGCAGTCAATAATCCAGTGCGTGTTTACTCTGGTTCCAAGATACACGTTGATACATACACTGGCCCACTCTATGGCCCACTCTCCCTCCCCACTCATCCCTCTCTCCCACTTTCATCATGCCATTCGCCATCTCCATTACCTCCACCTTCCATATCTAACTCGTTCCACTTAACACTTCCATGATATAAAGTCACCTTCAATTTCCCACTCATCATTTAAAGTACCCCCCACCCTTTTTACCTTTAATATCCCACTCATCACTTCGAACACCTTACTCGCTACCGCCAATAACCAACTCATCACAACCAACACGTCCTTCATAATACTCATCGACATCTATCACCCCCATCACCCCCACCCATCACCTCCACCACCCCACCCTTACTCCCACCATCCCACTCATTACTCCATCATCCCATTCAACACCCCCACAATCCCAATTCTCACTTCCATCATCCCACTCATCACCCCCCACAATCCCACCTCACCTCCATCATCCCACTCCATCAATTCTATCACCCCACTCACTTCCACGTCGCCACATGACTATTCTGGCCAACACAATGGACCTATTAATTTCTAATGCCCCCCCCCACCACACTCCCACTATCTAAAACTTCCCACTCATCACCAAGACGACAACTCCCCCCCCACCCCCTCACGGTCCTCCTCCTCCCTACTACTTACTAATACTTTCACTTCCGTCGATCATTTCTGCATTCCATATTTCCTGCCCTTTTCTCCTCTGTGCATATAAGCTCTCTCTCTCTCTCTCTCAAACACTTATTTATTCCTTCGATCCATCCCAGTACTCCTTCCGTCACAGCTGTACATCTCCCTCCCATTCCTTTTCCTCTCTTACGATTCACCCTCTCATTCATTCCTCATTTTCTTTCAGTTTTTCCCTTTCCTTTCTTCTTGATTTGCCATTCCCCCATCCCGTTCCCCCTCTCTCTTTCTCTCTCCTACCAATTTGTTCCTCTCCTCCACTTCTTCACTTTCTCTTGCTTTCTCACGTCACCTCAGCTATCCCACATCTCCCATATAATTTCCACTCTCTGTCTCTCTCTTTTACTCGTGTCTCTCCCTGTTCTTTCCTCTCTCCTTCCCTCATCATCTACTTCCCTCATGTTCTTTCCCTCATCAGCTACTCCCCTCCCACTCTCCTTCATCCCCCCCCCCACCCCTTTCTCTATCCTTCCCTCCCCTAGAAAACAGCAACTCCCCTTAATCTCCTTTTATCTCCTTTCTTTTGTTGTCGTATGGGCTATTTATACCATAGCGTCCATGGCGGCTCTTGTGTCGTCCAGCCTGTCCACACAATATCTGGTGGTCACTAAGTTATGGGTCTTTCTACAACACATCAATATATCGGCGGTGTGTGGCCAGTGTGTGTGTGTGTGTGTGTGTGTGTGTGTGTGTGTGTGTGTGTGTGTGTGTGTGTGTGTGTGTGTGTGTGTGTGTGTGTGTGTGTGTGTGTGTGTGTTGTTGGATGCAACAAATGGATGTGATAGTTACGTCTGTGTTTTTAACCATTCTTATGTTATATGACGTCTAAAATGTGCTTTCATGAGGGGTATTTTGAGTGTGTGTGTGTGTGTGTGTGTGTGTGTGTGTGTGTGTGTGTGTGGTTAGCCGTCGTAAGATATAACACGTATTAAACCTTAAATCCAAGAGTTGTCACACAAGTCAGAGAATGTAAAGTTACCTCTCACTTACCTGTATTAATTAGGGGCCAAACGACCTGTGGATGATCGATTTTCATGCGGATAGTTGACGTCATGTAGTTATCATCTGAAAAACAAAAGAAACTCGAATAAAATACATGGGATACTAATCAAATAATTGACTATAGTACAATTATGATTTCTCTTCACTACACAAAGGTCATTATCACATCACCCAGTAAAAATGACCATCAACCAAATTATTTTTTTATAAGGTAAGGAAAGCAGTTTTATGTGTGGCAGCTCGGCCGACTACGAGAAGCTGAAGTCAGTGAAGTTCCCAGACCAAGTTTATAAAGTGATCATGTCTTAGTTCTGTTTAAAAGCAAAGTTCTACAAGTTCCAGTAAGTCTCTGATCTATGAGTCTGGCTCTTCTTGATGGCTAGTTGTTTTCTCCACCACAAGCATAGATATGTCATGTAGAATCTTATACACGTTAACTAACCCCTATCTCATTGCAGTCAGCGTTAGATTAATCAAAATAACACTAGTGAGTATTTTTATAAGCCATGATTACAGACACGCGTCGACACATGGCGCCATCCTCCCACGATACGTTTTCTTTTGATTTACCTCCTGGATGATTTACACCAGTTATTATTTCTCACCAGAATGGCACAACTGTCCATTCTTGGTTGCCAAATATACGTCACTTGATGGTAAACACACGGGTCTTCACTTGCCGTAAATCTCATCTTTACCAGCAAAAGAAGACAACGCATAACTCTAGTAAGTCACTTGTTAATGTATCGCATTACTTGAAGAAAAAAATAACGAATGTATAAGACTTTTAACACGAGACTTGGATAATACATTTTAGGAATAGTCATGGGATGGTTAACAAGTGTGGACAGTTTATCGTTATTCTGGTAATAACTGAGAATATACTTTACTGTACTCTGAAGCTCTTAGGGAGAACTATACACAAAACAAAAATATATCTAATTAAACGATCACTGTCAGATGGTAGTTATCACAATAATCAACACACAGATTCATCACACATACCCAAGACACTCACTAATATATCCTGACAAAAATAGAGAAATACACCTGCCATAATTATCATCACTAATTGTACAGTTTCAACAGGTATGTCGATTATTATGTGAGAGATTTATTCAGCTAATATTCACGATATTATAAAGCTTCCCAAGGCGAGAATAATTGTCTCCCATAACCTGTGCGTGATGCGTGACGTGAAGCTCTCGTGGTTGGCCCTATGAGTGGTGATGGTTGACAGCCGCTGACAGATTATCGTGAGCAGTATATTGGCATTAGTCTAGTGGCCCAATGTTTATAGATTCTCTGCCGTAAGAAACATCAAGTTTTATCTACGTATCGACCATGACAGCTCGAACGTGAGGAAAAATTAACAACACTGGATCAAAGCTCATGAGTGTCTCGCCCACACTACAATTTACCAAACACTACTTGATTTTTTTACTAGTGGAAATGAACTAGATACAACTCACAGCATTACATAAGTATCTTGGGGCAGCTACAACACCAATAGTTCACCCCAAAGAAGGTGATTTAATATATTGCACGTCTCAAGTACAACAACACTGACCTTTACTGCTACTAATTCACTTCTGTTTTACTTTTTTCTTTGCACATGAAGTACAATTGACTCCATAAATTGCCTTAGTCAACAAATAAAACACCCTGACTCAGGACCCAATGTGTTCTAATTGATCGTAAATTATGTCATCTACACCTTATTGGATGTTAATTAAATTGTTAGGTGACTTGATCGTCAATTTATGATAAAAACAGACTTTTAGATCATTAAGACTTGGAATGGTCTTTGAGAACGTCTACCACCTGATCCTCGTCACATCTCTTGTCTGGTCTACTTACAAACATCGCTTCATAAACTACTATCAAAACATACGAGTATACATAAACAAAACACCGGGGCATTATCCATCTAATAACACATAAATCAACAAACGTCACAACCATCTCAGCTGGAGTCGAACCCCGGCACTCAAATGATAAACGCGAGTCAGTTGGTTGTTCCATTTCACTGACGTCGCTGTAGTTTTCTGCGTGACTATAACAATTGTTGGTAACCTTCCGGCGCGAGGAGGGAATGTTGTACCCATTAATAAACATGGTACAGCAGTGGTGAGAGGTGAGGGACACAGACAAATTACCATCATTCACTCTGTCACTGTGGACTGATTTGTCACTAGATTTATCTTCGCAAAGTTTAGTCGTGTTAACAGCGTCGCTCACACCTGTAAATCTATGGTGTCACCTTTTGATGAATAAATGACAGAATCTCACCTAATCTAACCTAAACTAACGTGATCTAACGACCTAACCTAATCTACCCTAAACTAACACGACCTGACCTAACTTCCCAGAACTAAACCCACCGATCATAAGTACAGAGACTTATGAGTTGAGT
The DNA here is from genome assembly GCF_018991925.1 of Homarus americanus. Taxonomy (NCBI): domain Eukaryota; kingdom Metazoa; phylum Arthropoda; class Malacostraca; order Decapoda; family Nephropidae; genus Homarus; species Homarus americanus. The sequence goes on from NW_024712913.1 coordinate 1,788,830, forward strand.
TGGGGTGATTTTATAACCATTATTACACCAGTGATGAGGTTTTGTTTAGTCGGGAGGAGTCATCTGGTGGTATTCTTTGCGGCAGGTTCTGGAGGGTGACTGAGGCACTCTCCCGCCCCTGAGCCAACACACGCGTCACCTCTCGCTGTGTTGCTGTACGTGACGCCGCCTAATTGGCTTCATTATACCACCACGATCACTGCCACCCTGGGAACTGTCCTCCACCTGTCTCACTTCTCTCATGTCTGAAGCTTTGCCTAAGCTTCTAACGACTTATTGACTCTGTATCTCACCTCGCTCGTGTCTCACAAGAGTTTAAGCTTCGAACGACTGACTGTCTGGTAAAGTGGCATAAAATAAGACATAACTTACAATTACCAGAGGAACTCCCGCCAGTGTTGATCTAAATAACAGAGTTTGTCATATTAAGCATAACAAATGACTTTCTCAAAAATTACCCCCTGGAACACTCTCTCTCTCTCTCTCTCTCTCTCTCTCTCTCTCTCTCTCTCTCTCTCTCTCTCTCTCTCTCTCTCACACACGCCAGCAACAATCATTCTCCCCTGTAGTGTTTACAATATTCAACCACCAGTTTGTTTATGTAAAGAAAGGAGAAGAGGTGAAAGAAGATTAGAGGAAAGAGGAAGGAGAAAGGAGAGAGGGTTTCATAGGTCGGAAACTGAAGAAATCTAGGAGAGGTAGTAGTTCGCGGGCTGACCTCCTTGCTAAGCTAATAGTGTGGTAATATTATGCCTTCTCCCCTAATAAGCCTACCACTCACCACCCTCCCTCAACCAGTCTGCCACTCACGGCCCTCTCCCTCCTCTCTCCCTCAACCAGTCTGCCACTCACGGCCCTCTCCCTCCTCTCTCCCTCAACCAGTCTGCCACTCACGGCCCTCTCCCTCCTCTCTCCCTCAACCAGTCTACCACTCACGGCCCTCTCCCTCCTCTCTCCCTCAACCAGTCTGCCACTCACAGCCCCCTTCCTTCTCCCTCCCTCAATCAGCCTACCACTAACTTTCCACTCTCTTCTCCCTTTCCTCCCTCCACCAGCCTACCATTCACTACCCCTTCCCTCCACCAGCCTACCACTCACCTCCCTCCCCTTTCCTTTCTCCCTCCCTCCACCACGGCGTCCTCCCTTCACCCTTTCCCCCTAAACAGCCTAGACCTGCCAGCCATACCGTCACAGAAAACTTCATACTCAGCCATTGTTTCAGCGGCGACCTATTTACGAAGCGGAACATTCGGCACATTTTACTGCTACTGGGATGGAAAAGGAGGAGGAAGGGGAGGGAATGTTGGGAGTCGCTGAGGGATAGAGGGAGTGGGGAAAGGGAGGTAGGGGGTAGGGGGTGGGGGGCTCCATTGTGTTTTGTTATGACCCAGGTCGTTTGGTCGCGGCGCGGGATAAATTCATTAGGGCGGTGGTGGTGGCGGTGCGTAATCCAGCGCTCTCTATGGGGGATGGCGCTATTAGATTTTAAGCCATATTCAAAATGAGGAGCAGTTTGTCAAATTGATTTATCCGGAGCGACGGCCATTCCTCAGAGGAGCTACTATCACGGCCCTATATTATTATACCGAGGTTCGTGTGTGTGTGTGTGTGTGTGTGTGTGTGTGTGTGTCCGGGATATATTTTTTTAAGACTAAGATCATTATTTACTACCGGTTGTTGTGTGGAGGTGAGGAGCGCACCTGATGCACCTGCCTAAACTTACCTGCAGCTTATTATCACCACTGTTATTGTGTCCAGCTGTTCGCATTTATTACTATGAAGTGTTATTATTATCATTACCTCTCTGTTATCCCCTTATTTATTACGTTGTTGCGTCTGATTGTCCGCATTTTGTTATTATGAACCGCTGTTATTATCACTGTGTCAACTTATTACTGTCTTGTCTGGCTGTTCACGCTATTACAGTGAAGAAGTATCATCATCGGTGTATTTTTCTACTTATCTTTGTATGTTGTTCTTATTTATTGCTATTAATACTATCTTTGTACCCAGTGACACGTGTTTTTGTGCCTGAGTCAGTGTGTATATCTTCCTGTTCC
>NW_024712913.1:1795889-1823142 GCF_018991925.1 Homarus americanus
CATCTACCTTGTATACACCATCATCATCATCTACCTTGTATACACCATCATCATCATCATCTACCGTGTATACACCATCATCATCATCTACCTAGTATACACCATCATCATCATCTACCTTGTATACACCATCATCATCATCTACCTTGTATACACCATCATCATCATCATCTACCTTGTATACACCATCATCATCATCTACCTTGTATACACCATCATCATCATCTACCTTGTATACACCATCATCATCTACCTTGTATACACCATCATCATCATCTACCTTGTATACACCATCATCATCATCATCTACCTTGCTTATGCACCATCATCATCCACATCTACCTTGTATACACCATCATCATCGTCTACCTTGTATACACCATCATCATCTACCTTGCCTGCATCTTCATCTACCTTGTATACACCATCATCATCTACCTTGTATACACCATCATCATCTACCTTGTATACACCATCATCATCTACCTTGTATACACCATCATCATCTACCTTGTACACACCATCATCATCTACCATGTACACACCATCATCATCTACCTTGTACACACCATCATCATCTACCTTGTATACATCATCATCATCTACCATGTACACATCATCATCATCTACCTTGTACACACCATCATCATCTACCTTGTACACACCATCATCATCTACCTTGTACACACCATCATCATCTACCTTGTACACATCATCATCATCTACCATGTACACACCATCATCATCTACCTTGTACACATCATCATCATCTACCTTGTATACACCATCATCTACCTTGTACACATCATCATCATCTACCTTGTATACACCATCATCATCTACCTTGTACACATCATCATCATCTACCTTGTACACACCATCATCATCTACCTTGTACACACCATCATCATCTACCTTGTATACACCATCATCATCTACCTTGTACACACCATCATCATCTACCTTGTACACACCATCATCATCTACCTTGTATACACCATCATCATCTACCTTGTACACACCATCATCATCTACCTTGTACACATCATCATCATCTACCTATCTACCTCTGCCATACAGTCTCTCACTCTACTCTGGTATTCATAGACCTGTAAGAATATAATATAAGACTCACCATTGTATTTATTCCTGAACACCAACGACCTTCCATAGCCCCAGTACGTGTTACAGACCAGTACTAAGCAGGTGACCCAGCCAACACACACAGTAGTAGTTATTTTTAAAGGGTGAAAAATTTATTGATTCTCTATAAGTTGATATTAGGTTAGGTTAGGTTAGGTTAGGTTAGGTATTTTTTTGTGTGTATGTAAAGTTATTTATAAAAAAAATATTACCAGAGATGAAATGGACTTAAAATGGTTCTCCAGCTTTTAAAAGACTGGTAAATATTAGATTAACAAGTTTACGTTTTATCTCGGGTACCTTAAACATCAAATTGGATATTTATGATACAAACTCCGGTCGGTCTCTCTCTCTCTCTCTCTCTCTCTCTCTCTCTCTCTCTCTCTCTCTCTCTCTCTCTCTCTCCAATATTCTAACCCCATTTTCAAGTCGTAAATATTAGTATGATTTTTATTATAAGTTTGAATAAATCTAACGAAACCATTTTGGGGGCATTTAGGTATTGAGAAAATGTGTCATATATCAGTCAAGTCAGGATGAAGGTTTGTATATAGTAGTGTAGGAATTCTTGTGTCTATCCTCCCCCCTCCCCCAAAGTTATTGTAGGGGAGGTGCTTAGTGACTCCTCCCCCAGTTAGTGTAGGGGGGGTGCTTAGTGACTCCTCCCCCAGTTATTGAAGGGGGAGGTGTTTAGTGACTCCTCCCCCAGTTATTATAGGAGAAGGTCCTTGGTGACTCCTCCCATAGTTATTGTGGCTCCTCCTTCTCCTTCACCCCCTCCCCCCTCGAAAGTTATTGTAGGGGGACGGTAACCACAGCTGACGTAAATACCCCCCCCCCACCCAAATCTGTTTTACATCCAGTCACCGAAAGCAATATAAACGTACTATGAAAAAACATTTTATTATAATCCTCTTTTATGTGCGTTAAAAAAACACACGTGTGAGAGATATTTAGTTTATGACCGGATTTGGAGTGCTGATTTACATATTGTGTATTTCATTAGTTTTGTTTAGATACTGAGGGAGAGAGGGAGGGAGAGGGAGAGATGGAGGGAAGGAGAGGGAAGGAAGGAGGGAGGGAGGGAGGGAAGGAGAGAGGAAGGGAAAGAGGTAGGGCGAGAAGGAAAGAGGGAAGAAGGAAAGGAGTTAGGGAGGGAAAGTGGGTTGTAGAGGCGAGGTGATGAAGTGGTTTATCTGTAGTTAACGCTAAATGATGGGTGCTGGTTGGGTATACTGCATGACGTGATACTTTTGATAAGTTTACCCAACGGGAAAGATAACGTAAACAACAAAACTAGTCTCCTAACGACAGATACTCCTTAAGTTTACTCAACAACAAAGTCAAAGTGATGTAAACAAGGAAATATTGTGTACATGACAGCCAATCCCACATGACAGCCAATCACACACGACAGCCAATCACACAAGCCCACATGACAGCCAATCCCACATGACAGCCAATCCCACAAGATAGCCAATCGCACAATCCCACATGACAGCCAATCCCACATGAAAGCCAATCCCACATGACAGCCAATCCCACATGACTGCCAATCCCACAATCCCCAACAAATACATGACAGCCAATCCCACAAGTGACAGCCAATGAGCCAATCCTCACACAAGCCCACATGACAGCCAATCCCACATGACAGCCAATCACACAATGGGACAGCCAATCCCACATGAAAGCCAATCCCACATGACAGCCAATCCCACATGACTGCCAATCCCACAATCCCCAAAATACATTACGTCATGAGACCTAACTAGTAAAAATACAATGGGACTTATAACGAATTAATACACTATAACATCACCGTCACCTGCCTCTTGTTCCTCCCGAGCACCGAAACACGAGACCAGAACACACACGAGAAGTAATACTATACACTCATACAACAAACATCCTGTATGATTATGACAAAGTATATCTCACATGAAGAGTCTGAGTGATAGACATAGCTTAACCACCTCAAGATTTAAGAGAGTATATAGAAAAATATATCGTTTATAATTTTGAAATATATCGGGTATAATTTTTGCCTCTTGGATTATAAATATACTGTATATTAAAGTCTCCATCAACAAATATTGCTCTTTGAGGGAGTTTAAAAAATAAGATATTTAATTTTCACCTTTTAGAAAGTTACCACGTACTGTACACGTCGTCAATATCTCTTAGTTTATTAGTGTAAGTGTGATAGGTCAATTTAGTTATTTACAGTAGAGCCGTCATCACAACCTACAACTATACATGTGGTGTGAACTAACTCTGGCTCTCAATACAGCGTCAAGGGGTGGTGGTGTGTTCCGGCCACCATTTGTATGCACCAGCAGTACACTGAAACATCCGCTGTCAGACTTGCATTTCCGCAATCTGTACGTGTTGCTGGAAGTGACAAGTGTATGAATGTTAATGTCTGTGCAGTTGTTAATAGTACTATAGAGCCATCTGGGACGAGGTGTCTTTATAGTCATTCATGAAAGGAAAGCGGTAAGTCTGACTCACAACGAGCAGCAAAATGTACCGTACAGCAAGCCAGGGACACTTGTACAGTTAAGGTCAAATTACTCACATCTTCGGCAACTACCGGCCTCTAATAGTGACTTATATATTGGGTTAATAGCTGGTGAACGCGGTTTTTTTTCTGTATAAATTAAGTATAAATAACATGAAACTACACTCTGTAATACAAAGAAATATCTAAGTTAACTGACAAAAGCTTTCCTAACCTTAGTAAGGCTCATGTAATCTGTGTTGTTCATTCATTGTCAAGGCTCAGCCCGCTCTGTCCATTAGCTAAGAATCCCAAGGTTAAAGTGAGAGTATGTGAGGCTAAATCAATCCCCCCACCAGATAATGAATAAGACAAACTTTACTGATAACCGAGTCTGGTCTTTGGATTCAGTCTGTGTCTTTGTCTTGGTTTGTTTGGATTTAGAATATTTTAAAATCAGAAAATAAAGTTAATGACGCACTCTATAACATAGATACAGGTTCTATAAATATCTTAAATATTGTTCCCAGTATTGTTATAGTCTTCAGCACAACTATGGCAGGAGTGCTTATGTGGGTTTTCCTCTTCCATAAATAATAAATCGATCATCATTTACTATGGAAAGATTCTCGTATTTCTAGCATAAGGAAATATTCAAAAAAATATTAACTAAAGCTGACTGCATCTGTTGCTCCTTAAATCAACGAAAATACAGAATAGTTCAAATCAATGTTCCTACTTTAGTATAAACAGGAGAAAACTCTTACATGAAAAATTAATTGTAATTACATCCATATTCAGTCATAACAAACACTGATTTCCTCTATAGAAAATCAAGGTTTATTATCCACCGATATTTACGTCATTACAATTTACTTCACATCAAAAATTCTTATCTTATTCACGTTAAAGAATAAAAGATCTTCAACTTCCTGTGCAATACTCGGTACTTCCCGCTTATCTACACAGGACAGCCAAATATTTGTACTCTTAAGTGATCATTCCCAGGCCGGGTGTTGCAAGGTGACTGGGTTGCTCTGCCAGGTCGTGCAACAGGCGTCTCATCCGTGCAGATCTATAATCCCACGGTCGTGCACTTCAACAGATACTGACTCTTAACAGGATGACCGTGCGAATAACCCGCCTGCATTGCAACGACTATTAATACGACAGCAATTTGGCACGATTCACCGGAATGCAGGCATGACGTGTCCTGATTGGTCCCTACCTATTGTGACGTCAGTGGTGTCACCCATTCCTGATGCACCAACCTAATCTGAACTTGACCCAATTTAACCCAATCTAACCTTAACTAAAGTTCTCCTAATCTAACTCAGAGTAAACTAACCTAACCTAACCCAATCTAACATAACCCAAACTCATCCTCAGCTACTCTAACCCGAACTAATCCTAACGGAATCTAAATCGAAGACACTTAACCAAAGACTAATTCAACTTGCATAAATCCTAAACCACCTGAACAGAAGTTAATCTCAATCTGAACTAACCTTCTGATAACCTACAGAAATACATAACTAATCTTACCCCATACTAACGTCTCCTTAGTATGTAGAAAGCCATAGGTGGAGAATCACGTTTGACTCATGATTTACCGTTGTTATTGTACAAGGTGATTAGGTGATTAATGGTTCCTTCCTCTTAACTAGCCTAATTAAATCAAAGATAATGTCAACACGTAGAAATTACTGTCCCTTTACTTCAAACTATAAACCTGTTTTTGTATTGTATTTATGTATAAACTACGGATGGTTTCTGTTTACATCCAGTCAGGTCCTCTAAGGCTTGAACACTCACTATTAAGAAAAAACCCTTAAATAACTACAAGTCGTCTTAGTATGAGCTGCAATACGTAATATCTCCCTCTCTTATGACTGGGGTGAGTCATTAGAAGCATCTTATAACACTGAGGAGTCTTGTCTGAGAGGGGCTGATCTAAGGTCTAAGGTCATACTAAACTGTCTCTAAGGAAGAATAGGAACATTGATTTTATTGTATCTATGTTGTTATTCTATTACTTAACAACATATTAGGATGTATATAAGTTTGTAATATCAAGTTTGGTTTGTTCTGGTTACTAAAAAATTTATAAACAATGCTAGTTTAAATCTTACTGAAGTTGGAACACATAAATTTTGTATTTAGTCCCAGCCAAAATAATCGTAGTCCCCAAAGTGCCACTTACTGCAATCTCTATTTTTCAGGGATCTTTTTTTTTTTTGTTCGTCTTGATCACCGACCGATTTGACCAATATTTAGCACAATCTACCCATCAACTCGCCCGACCACCTGGTGCAGTTTACCGAAAGCTCTGTGTGCAACAGTGGCCACTAGAGGGCTAACAGTCTAACAAACAAACACTCATAAACCGAATAAACTAATAAACTTAACGATATCGTAAATTCATCCAAACACTCTGAGCTCGTCGGTGGTGATAAGACACAGGGAAAAGGTCACATTAACTCACTGTATTTGGAAACAATTCGCCGCTGTCAGCTGAGGTGTGTGAAAAGGGATATAAGCAAATAGACTGTAATAAAAGAAATGACTCGTGTGTGATTGTTGAAAGAATGTTGTTTTTTTACTGTTATGGGAATATTATTTTTGCTGTTATAGAAACGTTATTTTTGCTGTTATGGGAATTTTTTTTATTTGTTTCGCTGTTTTAAGGAATATAATTTTATTGCTGGAGGAATGTTATTTTTGCTATCATTGTGAGCCAAAAACTTCGATTTGAGGGTAGAGTATCAATGGTATCGCTTCCATCAACAACCTAGCCACCCCCACCCACCCACCCACCCATCGTCACACTCTCTTAACAACGTGGATAGAGAACACCAAACCTAACCTTATGATCCTACCTTCATATATCATCGGTTGAGACAGTCTTTCACCACAGGAACCATTGGGTCCTCTACATTAAACCGTAAGTAAGGTATTAATGTTATCTAGTTCTCGGATTGTAAAAGCTTAATTACTTCTTCTAGTTGACACACCCATGACTCACTGATCATCTGACAGAAATATGACAACATGGCGTCAAGAGAACAGTGAGACTTTACCAGACTTGCCTGATATGAAGAATTATAAGTTATTGATTTAAGTATTATGGCTTTTACGATGATTTGTCAAATGGGCCTCAGTCCCATCAGACCCCATTCCTGAGAGTTCAGTCCTAATAGACCCCAATCCTATACCCCCAATTCCAATAGACCCCAACCCTAAGACAGCCCAGTCCTAATAGAATCAAGTCCTAAGAGAGCTCAGTTCTAATAGACCCAAGTGCTAAGAGATCTCAGTCCTAATAGACCCAAGTGCTAAGAGATCTCAGTCCCTTAAAGGTAAAGATAATGTGTTTGCGGATGCTGACATGACATATGATTACCGAAACTAGGGCACAATACATACTGGTACACACACTTATATAAACAAACACAAATATACAGAAACAAATGAACTTACACACCGTATTTACCCGTATATTCACCCTCATATATATATATATATATATATATATATATATATATTTGTAAAAAAAGTATATTCATTATGCATATACACCTAAAACACACACATAAATTACACGTACACACACACACACACTTTACCTCCACTCCTCAGTATTCCTCTCTCCATCCTATCCCAACATCTTCCCCCCATAAATCCACCCCACCTCAATGTCTTCACTTCTCCCTACTCCTATCCACCCAACTCCCCCCCTCCCTTTCAACACAGTATCACCCCCCAAGCCCCTCCCACCCCACTAAACCCACCACCTACTCCTTCACCGCAATCCCATAACCCCCACCAACCCCTCCTTTACCCACCAACCACTAACCCCACCACACCATCCTATCCTCTAGCCCCCACACCCCTCTCCCACCCACCCACATCCAGGGTTGTTATTATTAAACATCTTCTTGATTTTCCTCTGCTTTAGGATCGGGGAGAGAGAGAGAGAGAGAGAGAGAGAGAGAGAGAGAGAGAGAGAGAGAGAGGTGGGTAGCTGTATACGTGACAACAACAGGTCGTTCATTCAACACAACACTACGGCTCTAAAACTCAAGATTTATGATACAGTCTTAATTACATCTCTAGAGGAGGTCACAAAGGCACAGCACCACACCCAATAATCTCTCTTCCTCTAGACACGAACCTTTCTAGCCTGAGTGAAAGATGTATAATATTAAGCTGCTGAAAAAAATATCCATGTGAGTGATAGTACAGGTGATGATGACGTGTAGAAAAATTATTAGTGTGAATTATTAACATGAAATGGTAACGATGATGATGACGATAATGGCCATGATGATGATGATGAGGAGGAGGAGGAGGAGAAGGATTATGATGAGTGTTATAATGAAGATAATTTGAGTAATAAAATAATCATAACGACCACAACAACAATTATAATACGACAACAACAACAACAACAACAATAATAATAATAATAATAACAAACGTTGAGTAGACGAAGGATGAATAAAAAATAAAAAATAAATATCTAAAAAAAATAATAAACAAAATTGCCATAAAACAAATAGCAAAAACACACACTAGTAAAAGCAAAAGAGAGAGAGAGAGAGAGAGAGAGAGAGAGAGAGAGAGAGAGCATCACACTTTACACCTCATAACACCGAAACTCATTAATATTAGATGAAGGAGAATAATAGCAACAACACGAGGCTGGTTCTTCCCTCACTCACATCAACAGGATTTTTTAAGTGTGTATGTGTGTGTGTGTGTGTGTGTGTGTGTGTGTGAGGAGGAGATGACTTACACAGCCTCCCTTCACCCAGATTTATTGACAATCATTACAGCAGCACCATCATCAGACTTTTGTAACCCAAACTGATACATTGTTGCTCCTTTACGCTGCTGCTACTCGTGTTCCGGTGCTGCTGCTACTGTGTTCCGGTGCTGCTGCTACTGTGGAGGTGTGAGGGAGGGAGAGGGAGAGGAGGAGAGATAGGGGGAAGGTGGGAGGGAGGAAGGATGGATGGGTGGTGGGTGGGTGAGAGGGGCAGAGAGAGTGAAGGTAGGTGGGTGGATGGATGGGGGGGAGGGAGGGAGGGAGGAAAGGAGAGCAGGTGGGTGGTTTTGATTGTTGTTTAGGGGGGAGAGGTAGGATAGAGGAGAGGGTTGTTCTGAGGAAGTAAGAGGTGGTTGGAGTGGTTGTTTGGGGAGGTAAGGGGTGGTTGGAGTGGTTGTTTGGAGAGATAATGTGGTTGGAATGGTTGTTTGGGGAGGTAAGGGGTGGTTAGAAGGGTCGTTTGGGGAGGTAAGAGGTGGTTGGAATGGTTGTTTGGGGAGGTAAGGGGTGGTTAGAAGGGTCGTTTGGGGAGGTAAGGAGTGGTTAGAAGGGTCGTTTGAGGAGGTAAGAGGTGGTTGGAATAGTTGTTTATTAGGAGTGGTTGTTGTTTGGTGGTTATAAGGTTATTTGTAGGAATTAAACAAACAAAATAAACTGACACTTAGAAAATATAGCATATCTTTCACCTTATTTCCACTGATCTGATTACCAAATTAAACTTAAAAAAAATCAATATAATAAAAATTCTTCACCAAGTCCAAAGCAGAAAAGGATCAAGACTAAGTGAGTATAAACGTGATAAATAAATATTAGGAGGATCAGAAACTCTCCCTCTTGACCTTTTAATACATTCCAGTCGTCCGTACGTGGGTCTGGCAGTCATTTATCTTCGCCCCATTGTGGTTGGCGCCGCTCGGGTCAAATCTAAATCCATCTTTATTCTCGTGACCTCAAAATGAGTCTTAACGGAGCCTTATAGAATCGCCCTCAACACCAGAGAGTAATTAATACATACTTCAGGTGGAGTCTTATAGAGTGAGGTAGTGTTTAAGTGTTCATACAATTTTCTTTGGTTTTATTAAATGTTTTATTGAGATTTATAAATTATGCTCTGTAAGATACTGATATTTAACCTGCAATCACTTACGCCAGGCGGACTTCCGTTCGCTATCTGCCAGTCCTGGTGGAGATCTATTGGTCGAGTATGATGTCTTTTTTATTGGTCGTGTTTTAAGTCTTTTTTCATTGGTCGAGTCTAAAGTATTTTTATTGGTCGAGTCTGAAGGCTTTTGATTGGTCGAGTTTGAAGTCTTTTGAGTGGTCGAGTCTGAAGTCTTTTTATTAGTCGAGTCTGGAGTCTGGACGTGCCTTGAAGATCCACAACGGGTAATAATAAGATCAGTCCAGATCAAGTGTGAATCGATGTCCATGTTGTGGGAGGTGGCGCAATAAGCACACCTGATAAAAAATTGCAGGCACTTCTAAAACATGTGTAGGTACTCCTGTAACACGTGCAGCATTCCTGTAACACGTGCAGCATTCCTGTAACACGTGCAAGCACTCCAAAAACACGTGCAGGAACTCTTGACACACGTACACGCTCTCCATTATTACGTGCAGGCACTCCCGAAATACATACAGGCACTAAGGCACTGCTGAAACACGTGCAGGCAGTCCCAGGCACCCCTGAAGCACGTCTCCTCCCTTCTCTTCAGGTCAGATCGAAACTCATCTTCATTTGGAGAATAAAGTTTGGCGCAGGTGCTGACGAAGCAAGTGTTCTTCCCTCAGTGTCGGCTAGACATTACACCGTCACTGTCAGCACATCGCCGCCATTGTCCAACCCCCCTCGCCAACTCATCACTTTGTCAAAACAACACAACAGTCGCCACTAAATTCCAGTGCGTTTAGATTTATTTTTTTATCCAAAATAGTTTCCGTAATTAATACCAGAACCATAATACTAAATCTATAACAATATAGATATCACAGTGTATCAAAATCCATGCCATTAACCGGAACCAATACATAACTGGTAGGCAAGGCTGCGAATGCCGCAGCTACACTGAGCCTTCTGACCTCTGTCTACAAGGTCTAGTTTCCGGCTGATCGATTTTTGTTTGTATCCTACTAATGATTTATTTGTGGGTGATGTCGCTACTGTGGCGCTGATCGCTACATGGCTCATATGCCAGCTCTCCAGCACGGGACACTCGCCCTAATGGACGCCGTGACGCAAGAGCGGTTATTGATTATTCGACCCTTTCGTTCGGAAGTGTGATTTGATTAATTTGTGGACAGGGAGCCGATTATTCCCCATTGTTTCCACGATGACCGGGGAGTGGACAGATGGCCTGGCAGTCTGGTTAACTAGGTTAGGGATTCTCACTTATATACTCTACGTCATAAGGCTGGATTTCACTTACGTTACTCAGGAGTAAAATACCCTCAGGAATTTGACCCATATACTTGAAATGCATTAAGGTGGATTTTGCGTGTGTTCAGCAAGTGGTAAAACTGAGATCTTGGTGGATTTCAGTGTCTAAGCTTACTAAGTATCTCTGTCACCTGATATAGAGATAATGAGGCAGAAATATAGTTCTAAGAAATGGAAAAGCAAATATTGGTTTCTCTACTTGTACAAATACGAATATCAAGTGATTTATTTACGTTACCATACCTGAGCGTTAACTATGTGAAGTTTAAGGTTAGGTTAGGTTAGGTTAGTTAATCTTACGAAGAAATAACATAGGGGGGCTAATTTTAAGGTGATCCGTAATATGTTGTTCTGCATAAAGAAAATTATATTATGGTCGAACTTACATAAACAAATGATTGATTGATTGATTGATTGATTGATTGATTGATTGTGGTAATTACATCCTGGCGACGCACCACATAAACAAGTAACATTATCACATTCTTATTACGTTAAATGTGGAGTCAGCTATTATCTATAATCCTTGAGATATTATTCATTTTAGTTTCTTGACGTTGAGTTATATATCAATTGCGAAAACCGGAGATATTGTAGGAAGTTATTTACATGACCCTGATATGATGTTAGTTATTAAGGCTTCATATAATTTTTTATATCTCCTGAGCTATAGGTAACTCATAGGCGCTGTTTATTAGCTCACTACTGGCTCACAGAAAGAGCAACATTACATAAACAATACAAATAAAAATCTTGACAGACTAATAAACAGGACAAAAACAACCAGACATAAACAAAGACAACAAACACACACACATTCACATAAATAGAAAGACACAGATAGACAGATGTAGAGACAGACACACAGATATAAAAATAGACAGTAAAATAAAATAAAAATCAGATTCATTTCTTTCCCTGTCTGGTGAGTGAGGCTGTGTGACGCCAATCTAGTATAGTTACTTAAAAGTCTTCTGATATCACCATCGACGACTGACCCAGTTTTAAAAGTCTTGAAAATACAGAGAGAAAAAGTAAATAGAGTTAAGACTTTTTCCTTCTTGGGCTTTGAACTACACCTTGAATTTTGAGAGGATAAAAGGAATCAGTTTGTGGGAGAAGGGTGTGAGTAGGTGGTGGTGAGGGAGGTGGGAGTGGTGGTGATAGTGGCGTTGAGGGAGGTGGTGGTGATAGTGATGGTGAGGGAGATTGGTGGTAGTGTGAAGGGGGTGATAGTGATGGTGAGGGAGGTGGGAGTGAAGGTGGTGGTGGTGGTGGCAGTGGTAGTGAAGGGAGTGGAGGTTGTGGTGGTGGTAGTGAAGGGGTGGAGGTAGTGGTGGTGAAGAGGTGCAGATGGTGGGGAAGGGTGGTGGTGGGATGGTGGAGCTGTGGTCAGGTGATGAGAAGGGGTAGAGGTAAAGGAGAGACAGGTGGTGGGAAAGGCTGGTGATGAGAACAGGTGGTGGGAAAGGGTGGTGATGAGAACAGGTGGTAGGGAGAGAAAACAGATGGGGGGAGGGGAAACAGGTAGTGGGAAAGGGTAGATGGAAGGGAAGCAGTTAGTAGAGGAGGGTGGAAGGAGAAAGGGAATAAGTGACATCGGAGGGTGGAGGGGAAGGGAAGGGAAGGGGTGGGGGGAAAAGGAGCAGATAGTGGGAAAAGGTGAAAAGGAAGAAAGGGGAGGGGAGGGGAAGCACATTACCCCCTCACCATTGCTATTAACTCTGAACCATTAACACCTGAAGTGCCATCCCCTACCTCTTACCTCCCAGCTACCCCTTTCTTCCCCTAACTCTCCCCCCTCTCCTTTCATCCAACCACCTGTGTATGTATGTATGTATGTATGTATGTATGTATGTATGTATGTATGTATGTATGTATGTATGTATGTATGTATAAGAAATAAAACAATAATCGACAAATACATGGACGGATAAACATCACTAACTTGTTCTTAAGGTGGACTATTTCGAATCTCTCTCTCTCTCTCTCTCTCTCTCTCTCTCTCTCTCTCTCTCTCATTCAGCTTTTTTTATTTCGCCTAATTAACCTTTTTTCGTCTCTTAATTAGCCTCTTTTTGGGGGGTCTCTCAAGTACCTTTTATTCGTCTCTCAATTAGCCTTTGTTTGTCTCTTAATTAGACTTTTTTCTCTCTCTCTCTCATCCTTAATCACCCTTTTTCCACCAATTAAGATTTTTACTCTCTCTCTCTCTCTCTCTCTCTCTCTCTCTCTCTTCGCTAATCGGCCGTGTGTCGTGTTCTGTTTCTTCTCATAATCTTCGTTTCCTATCCGCACTTTTACGATTTCTTTGTTCTAATTTGAGTAGTAAAAAAAAGAATATCCCATTACTTTTATACACGACACGTCTGGGGTAGAGTGTCTTCTGTCTGTCTGTCTGTTTGTTTGTGTATCAGTCTATTTCTGTTTATTTAATCATTACTGAAACACACACACACACACACACACGTCATCCCCCTGCCCTTCCTCTTTAAACATCTCACTCCATTCCCTTTCTTCTTTACTCCCTCCCATCCCCTCTTTACACCCCTCACTCTTTCCCTTCCACCTCATACTCCTCCCATCCCCCCTTCCCTTCCCTCTTTACCCCTCCCATCCCCTCTTTACACCCCTCACTCCTTCCCTCCTTACCCTCCCTTTCCCTCACCCTCCTTTCTCCTTACCCCCTTCCCTCCTACCCCTCCCCTTCCCTCCTTACCCCTCCCCCTCCCTCTTTACCCCTCCCATCACCTCTCCCTACTCCTCTCGCCCCCTCCCCCCTAAGCCATTAACGCCGTGGTCGTGGACGTAAAAATCTGACACCGTCCGATACATTAGTGGACTGGCAACCTCGACATTAACTTGATGCCTGATTTACATCGTGCAAATTTGGCGGTGTTATTTACGCCCAAGTTATATATATATTTGGCGATGCTATTTATGCTCTATGTATATATTTAACGATGCTATTTATGCCTTATGTATATATTTAACGATGCTATTTATGCTTTATGTATATATTTGGCGGTGTTATTTACGGTGTATACATATTTGACGCTGTTTATCATGTTGTATACTTGGTGGTGTTATTCATGCTGCGGTGTATTAAACGGTGTTATTTACGATGTGTGTATATTTGGCGAGTTCTGATTCATGTTGTTGCACTTATTGCTGGGCTTACACTGGTGATGTGGGGGAGAGAGAGAGAGAGAGAGAGAGAGAGAGAGAGAGAGAGAGAGATCCTCCTCGTAGAAAGTAGAGAGAGCTAATGGACGGGACGTAAGAGCCCTCGGGTAGCCGCTGACCCCTACAGTAAGGTTTCCAAAGAAAGGGGTAAGGTGGGTGGGTGTATGGGGGGAGGGGGAGGCTGGCTCAGGGGGCGGAGTGGTGATTTATAGGAATTGGAAGCCAAGAGTTAAATCAGTAGTGAGAAAACTGGTTGGGGAAGAGGATTTTAGGTAGGGAGGGAGGGGGGTAGGGTGCTGGTGTTGGGAGAAAAGGCTTGTGGTTTTGGGGAGTATAAAGGAGGTGAAGTGAACCGAGCCTCAATAACTGAATTCTACTTATAAATATCACACTGGATGACAATGAAAGGAAGAGATGCCACAGTACTTCATTCTCAATCTTTCTGTGATACACGATGCCATGTTCAAGTGATGACTGACGCTGTGGATTGACTTGTAAACAAAAAATTCAGTCCTCAGTCGCTAGAGTGAATTGTTCACTGTCAGAGGCTCGTGTCCTCTCTCGTAAATATTGTTGTCTTCAGGAACTACATATCAAGAAATCTTCAAGGTTACGCTGGAGGATCAAAAGGGTCATCAGGAGGGGGAGGGGAGGAAGTCTCCAGAAGTGGACAGTCAAAGCGGTTCTTCGGAAGTTGAAAGTAAAAATTGATCTCCGTGAGTTGAAGTTACGAAGCCTTCTGGAATAGGAGTTAAGTTGGTTCTCGGCAATGGAAGGCCAAGTGAGTATTAAACACGAGGGAAAAAAGAAGAGCTTAAAAATAGAAGCTCAAAAGGGTCTTAGAAAACGACGGACAAGACTTTTGGAGTGAGTCTTTGGCAAGGCAGGTTCCCGGAAATATCAAAACATCTAGAATTGTCTGAAGAGGTGACTTATTTCATCAACCTCTGGTATAATCCTTTAATTCTTCATAATATAGAACAACCAACATCATTCTTGATGACCCGCACCATAACACCTTGTAACTTGATGAAGTATTCTTGATGTAAGATTCTTCAATACTATTCTCCAGCTGATTTTTTTTAAGAACTGATGCTAATTTAACCTTTGTACGTTGTAGAAATACATGAAGGCACAACACTCACACACCGTGAGCAAAACCACAACATTCTCTCAGTCTCCTTTAATATTCTTCGAGATACACCAAACCCTCTTGACTGCTTGCTCTAAAAGCATCATCAGCAGGTACAGATTACCGAGCAAGAAACACTCTTTTCGACCGTAATTTTCCACCCTTCTGACACCTCAGGCCTTTTTTCAGGAACTTGTTCGTGCCTGGCTGCGGCTTCGACTAGCGCGATGAAAAGAAGGCGTCGACTCACTCAATATGAAGCAAGATATACGCACACACAAACAAGGCCAATTTTTACGACCGCCTGTACTAGGCTCCAACTTCCAGGGGATAGAATTTTCATCGGCTTAATATCAGACCATCGTAATATATCAGTAATTGACTTTATTCCCCAATAGCTTAATATCGAGGATATTTATAGGGCATTAGTGCTAGCAGACTCCGGGGAGGGGATGAACCAGTGATGACACTTATTGAGTGCCAGTAACTTATGAAGTCTTATTATTGCCTGTATCGCTGCCTTGGGTGTTGTGCTACATAAACCCGGGTTCTTCCGTCGGCTGCTGCTGCTCGCTATAAGGAGCTGGATTATTAACACCTTAACTCATCCTTCGACGTCCGTTATCCAGACAAGATAGTTTGTAGAAAGAGGATGCCTAAGAGGAATTAAAAATTCATGAAAGCAAAGCATAAAACGTAAAAGATTTTTCGTTGTTCTCTCTTCAACGTTTTAAGGATTAGATATTTGCTTAAAATTTTCTATACAGACATAATTTTTCCACTGGATCTACGCTATATTAAATCTGTTATTTAATTCACGTCACATCCCAATAAAAATAACCTGCAATATTAATCATTACAAGATTTCTCCTTATTAGTATATATAATATAAGAAACAATATAAATAAAGTTACCAAAAACTAATCCATAAACGCGTAGAGTTTGGGGAACTATTTAACAATCTTACACACACACACACACACACACACACACACACAGATGTATACTATCGCTGTGTTCATCTAAAATATCAATACACACAAAAATTCACTATTCATACCTATACACACTAAATCAACTACAGTTCATTAGTTAAACAAATACACAAACATACATTAATTGTACTTAAAATTTAATACATGCAAGAGTAGAGCCAACCATTACTCAGCCAGACGGTTCCTGTCACTAACACAGCGGGAGACACAAGACTAAATCTGTGAGGCAGGAACAAGTCGAGAAAATTATCCTCTCTTAGGGTGGAAAGACTGACGTGAACTGGAGCTGATTCACAAAAATTCGTACAGATTTGGCACCCACAATCTTCCCAGCTAATTATACCTGATGATTAAGCACCCTAAAATTACCTGGGGAGGCTTAGATTATGTTTAGGTTAGGTTAGATAAGGTTTGTTTGGGTTAGGTTAGGTTATGGTAGAGTCGAGCCGTTTTTTCAAATTTTTTTTTTGGGGGGATGGCAGCTATATTTGTGTAACGTAGCAATGGTCATCGTCACAATCCTAAGTTACAGGATAATAATAATAATAATAGTAATAATAATAATAATAATAATAATAATAATAATAATAATAATAATAATAATAATAATAATAATAATTAAAATAATAATAATAATAATAATAATAAACACCCTAAGACCGTATGAGACTGTAGGTAGTGGTAGTGGTGGTGGTGGTGGTCGTAAGTAGTGATGGTCGTGGTGATAGGTGATGGTGGTAGGTAGTGGTGGTAGGTAGTGGTGATGGTGGTGGTGGTAGGTGGTGGTAGTGGTGGTAGGTGATGATGGTGATGGTGGTAGGTGGTGATGGTGGTGGTAGTAGTGGTTGTGGTAGCTGATGGTGATGGTGGTAGTGGTGGTGAAGCTACCGAGGAGAGAGCGTGAGGGGAGGCCAACTGATGAGCCTATTTACTGAAGCGGTCGGTATTCAAACCCTCAGAAAATAAACAACAGAAATAAGGTAATATTTTACGAGACTTCAATAGCGTGACTGTTTAAATTTGTTTACTCTCTCGTGTTTTGGGGGTTTACAAGAAAAGACCTGAAGTTCACTCACAGTCAGGAAAATCTGTATATTTTGGTTGTTGAAGAGGAGGAAGAGAGAAGGAGGAGGAAGAGGAGGAGGAGAAGGAGGATGAAGAGGAGGAGGAGGAGGCAGAGGAGAAGGAGAAGGAGGAGGAGGAGAGACAAACACAGGTACTATCATATATATATATATATATATATATATATATATATATATATATATATATATATATATATATATATATATATATATATATATATATATATATATATATATATATATATATATATATATATAAATATATATATGCAAATAAATCACTGTAGGTGCGCGTGATCCAGGTATATGGTGATAACCACAAGGAAAAAGAAAACACGAACTATAGGACTAAGCGTGTATGTGTGTGTCTGTTCTGGGCAGCCGAAACGGCACAATCGTTTTTCATCAAACTTGGTGGAAAAATCCCAAAAAATTCGTAAAGTGGAACAAACCTGGTCCCATATCGATGGTTTCTTTAGGAAGCCATTACATAACCATTTTATTTACGCTGGAAAACGATGCAAGTCTACGGACTTGGCGCACCCTCATTCGCTGTACGCTGTCAGCCCACGATTGCAGTTATCGTACGGCTCCCTCCTCCTTCCCCCACTTTTTTTCTTAGCCTACTTTTTTTTAATGTTGTTTGGATTAGTAAAGGAAGGAAGATGAATAAATAGAAGAATCAAGAAGGGGAAACATAAAATAGATAATAGGTGGGGGGAGCTGAGTTTCATCATGCGTCTGGATGCGCAGTTTCAACGTTACCAGACGACCTTACAGCTACAGTGTGTACTTATTCCTGTGGCTCATGGAAAAGGAGAAGAGATAAAAAGATAATAACAGGAATGCATGGAGAAGATGACTACAATAGACACAGGGTGAATATAGACAGTGAAACAGACAGGAGGTTGACAAAAATAGACAGATTCATACATGCACAAATAGACAATATGGCAACTAACATGACAGACAGACAGCTGACTGACTGGTTCACATTAGACAAACAGGCAGACACACGCCAACAACGGATAAGACAGACAGATTTGACGACACAAAGAGTACAGACGGGCTTACATTCAAACACCACGCAGACGAACAGACAGTTGGGATGGCAATAGACAGGACGGATAGACTTGAGACAGATTAGAAGGCATTTATAAACAAGAATAACACCAAATTGACCATAGCTGCGTCAGTGAGGGTAGGAGGTCTTACATCCACCAGCGTAAATAATAAGACGCATTGAAAACTAACACCCTCGCGCGGAAAGAACATCGATGGTCGGTCAGTCATGTGAGATGGGCCTAAAACTGACTAACGTAGATGATGACTATGATGACTTAACACAGGTGATGACTTAAGCAGATGGTGACTAATCTAACCAGAATCAAGGTCACTTCTCTTCATAATATAATTTATCTCGGAATGATCATCGGTGATTCATAATAATTTTTTTTTTATGATTTTAACCTCTCCTTATGGCGAATATTTCTTTAACTAATTATTCTAACCTTTATCCTATTCCTTCTTATAGTATATTAGATACTGTAGGTATCACGACCACGATTATAACAACCAGGACCATGATTATAACAACCAGGACCATAATTATAACAACCAGGACCATGATTATAACAAGCACGACCATGAATATAACAACCACGACTATGATTATAACAACCACGACCATGATTATAACAACCATTATGATTATAACAACCACGACCATGATTATAACAACCACGACCATGATTATAACCAACCATGATTATAACACCACGACCATGATTATATCAACCACGACTATGATTATAACCACGACTATGATTATAACAACCACGACCATGATTATAACACTCACGACCATGATTATATCAACCACGACCATGATTATATCAACCACGACTATGATTATAACAACCACGACCATGATTATAACACTCACGACCATGATTATATCAACCACGACTATGATTATAACAACCATGACCATGATTATAACAACCAAGACCATCTGGAAAACAATGTCGCTGTACTCTGTCAGCCGGACGGAGGTTGAACGCTAGCCAAGAGCGAGAGTTCGAACCTTCACGCCTCGGTAAACTGTACCACCGGACTCGCCACCGGGCACGAAGGGCCCACGATCACTTAGGGTGGTTAATCTTTAGGTGCATTAAGCTGAGTGGAGGTTTATCAAGTTTTACCCCCAAAAAATTTTAATTGTATTTAGGGAATGACTGAAGAAAATTATGTTTAATATTTAGATTAAAGTCAGTGAAATTTCGGTAAAATAATCTCACTTACCATTATCTCTTCAGGCTTGTTAAGGGTTTTAAAACAACAATAATATATATATGAAACTCTTAGATAATACTGCATTGTCAGCCATAAATTACATAGAGCAACGAGTACCTCAATTATCACCACACATTAATATATTCATAGAATATATTTACCATAACAAAAATAAATGAAAGTGAAAAACGAGATATAGTTTCCCTAAATAAACAATGGTATTCTAACCGTCCATTAAAACGTGTCAAAAATTTAGAACATAAAAAAGAACTAAGGAAAAAAATCCATCATAACTTGTTCTCATTGGTTGCCAAAGACTGGAAGGATGAGCTGTGATTGGCCTGATTGTGATCTACCATCCAAAGCTTCCATCAAGTGCCAACCAATCACAACCCAGGCTTTTTCCGTGCCGTGTTTTCTCATTGGCGGAATCCTGGAGATGAACGGAGGGATAATAAGGTTTCGGGAAGGCGCGCGGTCAGCAGCTCCCGCCTGGTTGCCAATAACACAAAGTGATGACGAGTGGGGAAGCTGGGTCGCGGCAGATTATAATAATTTTGTTCTACTGATGACTCCGCTATAATTACGGAGGGGGAGGAGTTCTTGGTTGCGCCTGCTGGAACATGGGGAGATGGGGTGGGGCGGCAGGATATGGGGAGAGGATAAGGATGAGGGTTGGGACAGGATATGAGAAGAGGATGGGGTGGTAGAGGATGGGGGAGTGATGGGGTTGAGTGGCTAGATGATTCGGAGAAGGGACGAAGATGGGGGAAGAAACGGAGCATAAACGATGAGAGAGAGATGAACGGCACAAGGTAAGACAACAAGAAGAAAGAAGCGGTTACGAAATAGCGTAGAAGGAGCTGAAAGAAAGCGAGGAAGAGGGACAGATGGAGCGAGAAAGAAGAGAGAAGTGGTATGAAGACGAAAAATAGAAGAAATAAGAACAAGAAAAAAGAAGTGTCTGGGAATGGACAAAGACGAAGACGAGACAGAGACAAGAATAAAAACAAGGACAAGGACATAGACAAGAACGAAGACAAGAACAAGGACGAAAACGAGGATAGCCGGAACGAGGAGGAGTGAGACCGAAGAACGAAGACAGAGCGAGGACAATGACGTTAACTGGACGAGACGAGACGAGACGGGACGAGACGGGACGAAACAAGACGAGACAAAGACAAAGAGACACGAGACAGCGACCAGTTATGTGTTAAATGTGGCCCAAAGGAATCCAATAGGAAGGGTGAGGGGAGGAAGAGGAGAGAACTTAGACTCACACGATGGGGGAGAGACATAAGCCAAGTGTTATGGGGAGCTAAGAGGAGGAGGGGCCAGGGGGAGGAGGAGGAGGAGGAGGGAGGAGGGGAGGAGGAGGAGGAGGCCAGGGGAGGAGGAGGAGGAGGAGGAGGAGGAGGAGGAGGGGAGGAGGAGGAGGAGGAGGAGGGGAGGAGGAGGAGGAGGAGGCCAGGGAGGAGGAGGAGGAGGAGGAGGAGGAGGAGGAGGAGGAGGCCAGGGGGAGGAGGAGGAGGAGGAGGAGGAGGCCAGAGGGGGGGGAGGAGGAGGAGGGGGCCAGGGGGGGAGGAGAGGAAGTGGTTTTGACAGTCTCAGCGCAACAGATATGCGACTTGTTACATACTGAGGGTCGTGTGCTAAGTATAGTTACGTCGCTGGATGATAGTAAAGGAACTAGTATGACGCCTTGATAAGTAGCTAAGTTGAGTAATGGTTTCTTGGTTAGGTTAGGTTAGGATAGGTTAGGTTAAGTATCGTTACGTAAGCAGGTGAACATTAAAGATGTTTTCCTATGGTCAGATCACTGGTATGTTTTTCACATGTAGTTTCAGCTTTAATAAATAATATCTCATATCAAGAAAGTATATTCCTTAAACTAGAGAACTGGAAGTATAATAAATAACCTTTTCATCAACACAGAACTCAGCTTCACACTTCTAACCCCAAACCACAATAAGTCAGCCCAGACACTTTGTTTTATAACTGAATAGAACTTAACCTATGGCTGGTAAAGGCTTAAGGGAAGACGATAACTGGAACGGCAAAACACAAACAGAAAAGAACAATATCCATAAAATTCTCAGAAGACCCCTCGACCTGCTATACACAAACGAGGTTGACCTTTGATCCAATTGACCTTACAACCAATGCAGGAACCTCTTCTCTCTGGGGTTCAGTGTCCTTATGCTGTGTCTGTCATCACCATCATCATGTTACGATCCAGAAGCCGTAAAGTTTAAAACCACAACAAAAAACAGGAAGACTGACAACAATAACTCTCCCGACACAAACTGGCTCAGGGAATAAATGTGACCATGTTGAGGAATATAAACCCGGGCAGTGAGAGCAAAGAAGGGTGCGTTAAACCCTGACTGTGTTAAACCATGGCTGTGTTAAACCCTGGCTATGTTAAACCTTTGCTGCGTGAAGCCCTGGCTGCGTTAAACCCTGGCTGCATGAAACCCTGGCTGTGTTTAACCCTGCTTGTGTTAAACCCTGGCTGTGTTTAACAATGGCTGTGTTAAACCCTGGCTGTGTTAAACCCTGGCTATGTTAAACCCTGGCTGTGTTAAACCCTAGCTGTGTAAAACCTTGGCTGTGTTAAACCCTAGCTGTGTAAAACCTTGTGCCCTGGCTAACCCCCTGGCTGTGTTAAACCCTGGCTATGTTAAACCCTGGCTGTGTTAAACCCTAGCTGTGTAAAACCTTGGCTGTGTTAAACCCTAGCTGTGTAAAACCTTGGCTGTGTTAAACCCTGGCTATGTTAAACCCTGGCTGTGTATTATAGTACGTATTGTCCTCTATAGCTACTTGAGGTAAATAACTGCTGGTTTTGTATCCAGGCGATAACCCTTTGTGTAGGAAAAGCTACAATGGGCG
This sequence comes from Homarus americanus, assembly GCF_018991925.1. NCBI lineage: Eukaryota > Metazoa > Arthropoda > Malacostraca > Decapoda > Nephropidae > Homarus > Homarus americanus. The sequence continues at coordinate 1,818,392 of NW_024712913.1, forward strand.
GCCAAAGGCATTTATTCCACGGAGTAAGTCTTCACGTTTATTAATATGTCGATGTGTGGATTTTGTCCCATGTTTTTGTAATTAAACACACACACACACACACACACACACACACACACACACACACACACACACACACACACACACATGTATCTTCAAACAAGCATGCATACATTCGTGTATATCCGCACACACACACATGCACTCGGGCAAACATTCGTATTATGTATGTATACACATATACATAAACACATAGAACCCACTTGCATAAGATTATGAATAAATACAAAACACTGACGAATGGATGTGTGGGCGGCCCTGAGTCAATATGGCCCTTACAACACATATCTCATAAGATTCAAAATCCCTTACAAGGTAGACGCTAAGTCAGCCTTGTCACCCTGAGTCAATATGACCCATATACTGAGTGGCCCTTAAGTTCAGAGTCCCTTATAAGGTCGTCACTGAGTTAATATGTACCTTATGATACGTAGTCCTTAGATTCAGAGTCCTTTATAACGTCGTCCTTGAGTCAGCCTTGTTACCCTGAGTCAATATAGAGCTTATGAAACGAAGCCCTAAGGTTCAGAATCCCGTATAAGATCGTCGCTGAGTCAGCCTTGTTACATTGATTCAATATGGACCTTACAACCCATGGCCATAAAGTCCAATGTCCCTTGCAGGATCTTATATTGATCTTGAGAAAAGTCAACTAGGCCTGGCCGCCCTCAGAGTGCTGACTCGCCACCCGGAGCCAAACAAACTTCCATCCGATACTGACTTGTTGGCTGTGTGGTAGGGAGGTGTGGTGGTGTGGTAGGGAGGTGCGTTTGTGTGGTAGGGAAATGTGGTGGTGTGGTAGGGAGGTGGAATGGTGTGGTAGAGAAGTGTGGTGGTGTGATAGGGAGGTGTGGTTGTGTGGTAGGGAAGTGTGGTGGTGTGGTAGAGAAATGTGGTGATGTGGTAGGGAGGTGTGGCGGTGTGGTAGGGAGGTGTGGTTGTGTGGTAAGGAGATGTGGTGGTGTGGTAGGGAGGTGTGGTGGTGTGGTAGGGAGGTGTGGTGGTGTGTTAGGGAGGTGTGGTGGTGTGTTAGGTAGGTGTGGTAGTGTGGTAGATAGATGTGGTGGTGTGGTAGGTAGGTATGTTAGGTAGGTGTGGTGGTGTGGTAGGTGTGGTGGTGTGGTAGGTGTGGTAGGGAGGTGTGTGGTGTGGTAGGTAAGTGTGGTGGTGTGTTGGTAGGTGTGGTGTGGTGGTGTGTGGTGGTATGGTGGGTAGGTGTGGTGGTGTGTTAGGTAGGTGTGGTGGGTGTGGTAGGTGTGTGGTGGTGTGGTAGGGTGTGGTGTGGGTGTGGGTGTGGTGTGTGTGTGGGTGTGGTGGTGTGGTAGGCAGGTGTGGTGGTGTGTGTGTGGTGTGTGGTGGTGTGGTGGCAGGTGGTGGTGTGGTGGGGTGGTGTGTGGTGGTGTGGTGGCAGGTGTGGTGGTGTGGTGGTGTGGTGGTGTGGTGGTGGTGGTGTGGTAGGTGGTGTGGTGGTGTGGGTGGTGGTGGTGGTGGTGTGGTGGTGTGGTAGGTGGTGTGGTGGTGGTAGGTGTGGTGGTGTGGTGGCAGGTGTGGTGGTGTGGTAGGTCGGTGTGGTGGTGTGGTATGTGTGTGGTGTGTGGTAGGCAGGTGTGGTGGTGTGGTAGGTCGGTGTGGTGGTGTGTAGGTAGGTGTGGTGGTGTGTTGTGGTGGTGTGTTAGGTAGGTGTGGTGGTGTGTTGGGTGTGGTGGTGTGTGTGTGGTGGTGTGTGGTGGTGTGGGTGGTGTGGTGGTGTGTGGTGGTGTGTGTGTGGTGTGGTGGTGTGGTAGGTCGGTGTGGTGTGTTGGTAGGTGTGGTGGTGTGGTGGGTCGGTGTGGTGGTGTGTTGGTGGTGGGTGTGGTAGGTGGTGGTGTGTTAGGTGGTGTGGTGGTGTGGTAGGTCGGTGTGGTGGTGTGTTGGTGGTGGTGTAGGTGTGGTGGGTGTGGTAGGCAGTGGTGTGGTGGTGTGGTGGTAGGTGTGGTGGTGTGGTAGGTCGGTGTGGTGGTGTGTTAGGTGTGGTGGTGTGGTAGGTAGGTGTGGTGGTGTGGTAGGTAGTGTGGTGGTGTGGTAGGTCGGTGTGGTAGGTGTGTTAGGTCGGTGTGGTGGTGTGTTAGGTAGGTGTGGTTGTGTGGTAAGGAAGTGTGGTGTTATGATTTTGTTTGAAACTGTAATGTTTGTTATTTGATTACTTTATGTTGTTTCTTTGAAGCCCCTCTTTCCATCTACCCATGTTTTTGTTGTTTTGTGTGTGTGTGTGTGTGTGTGTGTGTGTGTGTGTGTGTGTGTGTGTGTGTGTGTGTGTGTGTTGCGCGTAAGTGTGTGTGTGCATGTGTGTGTGTTTGCGCGTAAGTGTGTGTGTGCGTGCGTAAATATATACACATAAACCAACATACAATAGCCGACATTGAGAGGCGGTACACATCAGGAAGCAGTGGAGTGTTGTACACCAAGTGTCGTTCACGGAGTGTTGCATATTGCATGTTATCACGTGTGTTCTGTATGCAATCTAGACAACAGCCGGCCCGTCATCTCTGTTAATACCTTCATCTCTCACGCCAGCACCCCACCAGCTGGTATTCGTTATACCACCTGTTTCATCAGTCTCTCTCTCTCTCCAATCAATTGTTGTGGCCAAATGGTCTCTCTCGGCTTGCAACAGTGGTCATGTTGCCTGGTAACTGGAAAATTCACTGGAGGCATATGAGAGTGTTTAGTGAGATCAGGTTTTTGGTTCCAGTTGGTAAGATCCGTAAGGTAATGCTGACCCTCTGATAAGCTTAAGTGAGTTATTTAAATGGGGTCCAAAATCGCTAGCATCTGGGTTTTTTCGGCAATAAGACATGTCACCATCATCACCAAATTCGAAACCTGGAAACCTGTAGGCGTCACTTAAACAAATATTTTCCCTCTAAAGCTGATAAAGAATGAAGATAAGTAATTATTTAAGGATCTTTATCTGGGTCACTACTTCAATGCAAAGTCTCATGACGCCATCAGCCACTGAGCAGTGTCGAACGCTTTCAGTGTTCAATAAATTCTGAAAAGTGGCTAACTAATACATAAATCCCCTGTGGTGAAAATGCATCCTGAACATCAGATATAAAGTGTGCGAACATTCTTAAATTAGAGAGAAGTTTGTGTATGCGAGGAAAATATCACTCGTCATAAACATTTATTTTACTGATGTTTAACGTATGTACTCACCTTGACAACGCACTTAAGGACTTCAGTTTTTAAAGTTCAGCAATATGTCAAACATCAACATCAACCAACATCATCTATTATGCCATGGTCGAAGAGCCACAACCGACACCTAACAGCTACAACTCCTTAACATGTGACACCAACCCAATTACCGAGACAGTTTTTCACAATATCAGTTAAAATCCAATTACATATTTCTACTATGACTAAACCCAAAACAGGAATAAATAATAATAATAATAATAATAATAATAATAATAATAATAATAATAATAATAATAATAAATAATAATAATAATAATAATTATAATAATAATAATTTCACCGCATATATACTACCATACAAAAAATTACTTGCCTACACCAACAACAACAAAATACTTCACAGGTAACACATGTAACTCACAGGTACCACACAGGTAACCCACAGGTAACACACAGGTAATTCAGTCGTCAGATCGATATGTGAGACAAAAACCAAACCAGCATACATACAGAAGAAAATATAGTATACAGTATCTACCTATAGTATGTATGAGCTGAGAATATACATTATACATAAAACAGAAAAACTACGAAAAAAGGAAGCTTATAGTGTAGCGATAAAACAAAGGTACAGCAAATATAACAAAGTAACAAAAGATGTATGTTTTCCAAGTACAAGTCAAAATAATAGATAATGCAATATAAAAACTCCCCGATTGAATGGTAATAATAATAGTAAAAATAAAAGGAAGAACTATAGTAAAAATAATACCTATGATTAGAAGAGGATAAATATATTAACAAAATAAATTAATTAAAATGAAGGTGATGAATTAGATAGAAAAAAATGTAGACAGAAAAACTAATTTAAAACATATAGCCAGAAAGAGTTAATTACTTTGAAAGGAAGAAAAAAAGCTTTCAATCTTGAATAAACGAAAAAAAAAAGATGGTTTGTAAACGAATCTGGTTTATGTAACTTTAAACAAATTAACAAAAGAACAGATAATTAAACTGATCTTAAAATGTTATACATTACCTTAAAACAAAATTAAACTAAGGAATTTGTCATCAATCTATCCTTTAAGTAAATATCTTCAAAAACAGGTAATCGATTAAATTTCAAGGACCGATAGATATGAATATCAAAAGTAACGAGCAATTTATTATTTATTTAAAGCACTTCACTATAAAACACTATAATAAAAAATAACCAAAATTAACCCCCCAAAACACTATTATAAAAAATTACCATTAAATCAATCCAGAAAGTAAACATCTCTCTCTCTCTCTCTCTCTCTCTCTCTCTCTCTCTCTACACACACTTTTTCAAGTTCGCCTCTTTAAGACCTTAAGTGATCCACATAAAGTATTTAAACTTAGCCATGTTAATAAGACATTCATGATTTATAAACCCCAAACACGGCTCAAATCACAGCCCAGCAGCGTTCACCTGAGTGTCAATATTGCTCTCATATATTATGCAGATGGCGTTCAACAGCTCCTAC
>NW_024712913.1:1823242-1833242 GCF_018991925.1 Homarus americanus
TTTGCATACTACTACTACTACTACTACTGGTCATTACTACTACTACTACTACTACTACTCTATTTCTTTTACCTACAGACATGACAGAGAAGACCTTTGTAGAGTATTAATTTCATAGTCTAAAAGTAATTCATTTTTACTAACTCATCATAGAAGGAAGGAGTTGTTATAATAATAAGAACTGTTGATTTTATAACCCTGGCTATAAAGGCGCGTTGGTCTGTATTGAGTTTTTAAGGTAAGACACACAAGTAAAGGACGGTGACCGCGATGGGAATAATAACAATAATGCTAATTCAATAAGAGGAGCAGATATACAATTACAGTCGATGTCAACAATAACAAAGGTAACAATAACAATCTTAACAACAGCCATACAATGAGTCCTACAACAGCCAATAAGAGCTGCAATAACATTAATAACACACAATTTGTAATATCACCACCACCGACACCATTGGCTCAATTTCCGGACCCCCACCACCGTCACCAACAACACCATTATCATCACCATCACTGACACCATCACCCGCCATAACCGCCACCACCAATTCAATACCACTTCGCCCACCACATCATCATCAACAACACCATCACCATCATCAACAACCACCGTCACCACCACTGTTCATTGCTGCCCATCATAGCCAGGGCAGAGCTTTGTCAAAGCAGCACCTACCATCGACCTCACGTTTACCTGAGGATGACTCAAATAAAGGTCGTTGTTTTCCTCGAGGCCTTACTTTTATTCACTCAGGTTCAGAGTGGCTGGCTGGTTGGATGGCTGGAGGGGTTGGTGGTGCCAAATACGAACGCCCGTCTATTATCGTCAATAAGTGGGTCAAGCAACACGTATAGGCTGAAAATCTAGAGCCCAACCAACTTCCCTTTTAAATACAGTCTCGGAAAGCAAAAACACAAAAAACACAACTGTCAACTGTATGTTAGTGTAACAAATTAAAGCACAGTAAATATACAGACACTAGACAGAGAGAGGAATTCGCCCACTAGCTACAAACAACACTAATCCTGAAATGGGTAACAAAACAAAATTATAGGGACCCAGAGACTCCCCCTTGCTACACCCAGTTTCAGGAGAGAAGGCAGTAATATTTATTTTATGAGTCCTACATCGTAAGCGACACTGTTATCTAGTTGTGTGTACCTTACTTTCTGTAGACTTTGGATTTGTTTTAGTCATAATAAGAAACAGTCAGAAGGCCACATGGTGTTGTCTATATAGGACAAAAGCCAACTATCACAAATTGTTCACTTTCTACCCGAATCACTGCCGACACATCGTCTAAAGATTCGTGTCTGTTTGTGGGTTTACTCTGCACAGTAAGTCTCAGTATGAGGTGAGAGGATAGACAGTAGGCCACTTGGTCATCTCCTGTTATCAGCGCCACCACTCATCACAACATCATCACTAACACAATAACCACGACACGCCACTGACCTTACACCACTACTACCAACAGCAGCATCAACACTACCATCACCAGCACCAACATTATTATCATTCTCACCACCTGTAACACCACCACTACTCTCCCATTCACTACCACTCATTAATTTGAAACTACCACCCCTTCACTCACCACTCTTCACCACCACACCACCACGACACCAGTCAGCACCACTCAACCCCTGCTGCCTATGAGCTGGTGCTGACGCATCACCACCACATTGATTATGGACAATGTCTCCTTGGGCAATACAAAACTGTTGTGTATCGCACATGCAGCACTACATTATATAGCCAGGCCAATTTATGTTGATGTAGGCGCTTCTCTGCCCCACAGCCACACATAAAACTCAATTCAACTCCAAGACGCAGTACCACAACGTCCGCTTGATAAGTTTGTGTTCATATTCATTGATTTTAGACGATTCAATCCTTCCCGTGCACACCCACCAGGATGCAGAAAAATGCCATGATCATTGTATGGCATCACTATTATGAAGCCCCCGGCCAGATTTTTGGGACCACGTACTTACATGCAAGGGGCTTCCTGAATAATGCATCATGAAACAAACTTTTTTTTTTTCGTTTATACCCACACCAGTATCGTACCAACTCAGGGACAGTAAAACGCAATGTGATTATTCCTGAAATCAACGCACAACATAGGCAGCAACCCCACCGTCAGGCTGGAAGGGAGGGAGGAGTGATCCCAAGTGAGCATCACCGAGTGGGATCGGACACTCTGACCCCAATTGAGTCGCCAATAAGAGGCCGCAGATCCCACCAGAGGGGGGATCACAGCCTCCGTCCACACGAACTCAAAGGAACGTCTCGATACCCTCCACCAGTTGCTTTGGTGACGGAGCGAGGAGGGAGCGAGGAGGGCGGGAGAAAAGGACCTGAAGGAGGGAACTTATTTATTCTCCGACAAAAAAGTTTAAAACATAATAAAACATAATTCTATCATATATACAGGGTTAGTTTTTGATCTCTCTCAGAAAGTGAAGTAAATATGTGTTGTTTCCTTTGATGTTCATGTAGGGTGAGGAGACACTACAGCACCCTGTCTATGGGCAGGGAGGAGACACTCACAGCACCGTCTATGTAGGGTGAGGAGACACTACAGCACTGTCTGGCGTAGGGTGAGGAGACACTACAGCACTGTTCATGTAGGGTGAGGAGACACTACAGCACCGTCTATGTAGGGGTGAGGAGACACTACAGCACATAGGTGAGGAGACACTACAGCACCGTTCATGTAGGGTGAGGAGACACTACAGCACCGTTCATGTAGGGTGAGGAGACACTACAGCACCGTTCATGTAGGGTGAGGAGACACTACAGCACCGTTCATGTAGGGTGAGGAGACACTACAGCACCGTTCATGTAGGGTGAGGAGACACTACAGCACCGTTCATGTAGGGTGAGGAGACACTACAGCACCGTTCATGTAGGGTGAGGAGACACTACAGCACCGTTCATGTAGGGTGAGGAGACACTACAGCACCGTTCATGTAGGGTGAGGAGACACTACAGCACCGTTCATGTAGGGTGAGGAGACACTACCGTTCAGACACTACAGCCGTTCATGTAGGGTGAGGAGACACTACAGCACCGTTCATGTAGGGTGAGGAGACACTACAGCACCGTTCATGTAGGGTGAGGAGACACTACAGCACCTACTTCATGTAGGGTGAGGAGACACTACAGCACCGTTCATGTGGGGTGAGAGACAACCTGAAGACAACACTCCAACAACCACAACTGCGCAAACTACCACAATTTATCAACACAACCACCACTACTAAACACCCTGTGACAATAACACACACACAAACACACACACGCGTATATACGGCGTCATAACATGCAAATCCACTGAAATAATTACAAATCAATTATTATGGTTACGTCTATTGACATTCGATAAACACACACACCCACACACACACACACACACACACACACACACACACACACACACACACACGTACATAGAGACATTACCACCTTTATCATAGATATTACCATGAATATAAGGCCTATTTACCTTGATTATTCCCCCATTGTCATGATAATTTCTCGCTGTTATGATTATTTCAATACCATAATAATTTCTCAGTTCCATGATTATTCAGGTTGTTATGCTTATTTCCCCAGTACCATGATTCTGCCATAATCGTATGATAATCCCCCTTGTTTATTATTCTTTAATACCGTGATTATTACCATTGCAATAATAACTTCTTTATGCCATGATTATTTCCGACAACTACCCGGTACCATGATTAATTCCTTATGTCATAATCAGTCTTTACTTCCATGACCATTTTGAAAGTCTACCATGATAACCCCATTTCCATATACGTACAACTTCTCTACCATCGTCATGCACCCACCACCATAATTTTCACCAATAAAGAATATGTCGACTCCCATGGTAATAAACGGTAGTAAATACCCTTTCCCATATCATAGGTTCCCACCCGACTACCATGATACTCATCTTTTGTATAGCCACACTCCTCCTCTACCATAGTCACTTCCATTGCCATGATTTAGTCTTCCTAGCCATGGTCAACCTCTACCATACCTTCCTTTATCGATATACAGTTACCATGATCATTCTACTATAAAAATCCTCCACTACCATGATCATTAGACTGATAACCAGCACTCAATTACCAACATTATTCCCTCCTACCATGGCAACACCTCACTACCATAACCAACCAGCCAGTACACGACCCTTCAACCATAAATGTTCTAACTCACATAATCAACCACACAATCTACCACACTTCCTCCAACTTTTAACTACCATACAACTACCATCGCCATCTCCCATAACTATTAAATAAAGACAAACTTTAAGCAACCAACCTACGATCCAGAGAACATGGCTGAGTGTGGATGAATGACTGTTGTGTGGATGAGTGACATGGATGAGTAACTGATGTGTGGATGAGTAACATGGGTGAAGGACTGTGTTGTGAGGATGAGTAACAAGGATGAGTGATGGTCTTGTGTAGATGAGTAACATGGATGAATGACCGTTGTGTGGATGAGTAACTTGGACGAGTGACCTGCGTTGTGTGGATGAGTAACTTGGACGAGTGACCTGCGTTGTGTGGATGAGTAACTTGGACGAGTGACCTGCGTTGTGTGGATGAGTAACATGGATGAGTGTCTCTCCTGATATGATTAATTTCCTGACGTCAATATCCACCCTGGAAAAAATACTGTGTGTGTGTGTGTGTGTGTGTGTGTACGTGAGAGGTCGTTAGCGTGTGTGTGTCACTGTGGTGGACGCCGAGGTGTCATTAGCCAGTTATTTAGCGCTTGTGGAGAATGTTAAAGGGCTTAGACAGGTTATAATTCCGGGGAAGGTGATGAGGGGTGATGGGGTCGAGGAGGAGGGGAGGAGGAGGGGATGGAGAGAGGTGGTGGGAGGGGAGGAGGAAGAGAGGGATGGGGGAGAAGGAGGGACGGAGAGGAGAGGTGGGCAGCTAGGGGCAGGAGGGAGGGGTGGGGAGGGGAGGGAGGGTGGGGTGGGGAGGAGGGGTGGGGTGGGGGGAGGGAGGAGGGGGTGGGGAGGGGAGGGGAGGAGGAGGGTGGAAGGAGGAGGAGGGGTGGGAAGGGGAGGAGGAGGGGGACGGAGAGAAGGTGGGTAGGGGAGGTCAGGGAGGAGGGGTGGGGAGGGGAGGAGGGGGCGGGGAGGGGAGGGAGTGGAGCAGGGCGGGGTGTGGGGGAGGAGGGAGGGGGTGGGGGGAGGAGGAGGGGCGGGAAGGGGAGGGAGGGGAGGAGGAAGGGAGGAGGAGGGGCGGGAGGGGAGAGGAGGGTGGGCAAAGGGAGGAGGGGACGGAGAGGAAGTGAGGGCAGGGGGGAGGTCAGGAGGAGGGCGGGTGGGGAGGAGGAGGTGGGAGGAGGGTGAAGGGGAGAGGGCGGAAGGAGGAGGGAGGAGGAGGATGGAGAGAAGGTAGTGGTAGGGGAAGGAGAGGAGGGGGTGGAGAGGAGGAGGGCGGGGAGGAGGAGGAGGAGAGGAGGGGGAGCACACCACAACCACACCAATGCAACACTACCAGCCCACCACCATGCACCACCACCACCACGCAACATCACCACACACCACCACCACCACCACCACCACCACCACCACTACATCATCATCACTGACTACTACTACCACACAACACCACCACCACACAACACCACCACACCACACCACCACAACCACCACCATCACCACTATTACTACCACACAACACTAAAATCATCCCCACCACCACCACACAACACCACCACACCACACCACCACAACCACCACCATCACCACTACTACGACCACAATAACACTAAAATCACCCACCACCACCACCACAACCACCACCAGTCACCACCACACAACACCACCACCACACAACACCACATCCCCACCACCACATAACACCTCCACACCACACCACCACAACCACCACCATCACCACTACTACTACCACAATACCACTAAAATAACCCCAACACCACACACCACCACCACCACACCACCATCAAAACATACACCTATAACCCCGTGTCCGTTCCACATGTCTAATAATTCTGGTCAATAATCCTCGTACATGTATAATCAGACCAATAATCATGAGCGTGACGTAACCCCTATAATTTAGACGTCGTGTAATTACTGCTATAATTTAGAGTGAAGTGAAGCGGGAAGGTCACTGCTAAAACTACTGTTGCTCTGTACCATCTAATTACTGTTAGTTTTACTGTCTATTTGTTTGTTTGTGGTATGGGGTTGTTGATTTTTTGTCTGTCTGTCTGTCTGTCTGTCTGTCTGTTACTCTTTGTAGTGATTTATTCTTATATTCATGCCAACTGTCTGTCTCTCTGTCTGTTACTCTTTGTAGTGATTTATTCTTATATTCATGCCAACTGTCTGTCTCTCTGTCTGTCTGCATGTCTTTCTTTTCGGTATGATTCATTTCGTGACGGTGACTGTTTCGTCTGTCCGAATGTCCGTCACGTTTTAGATAAGTCATCAACGTTCCACCATAAGAATATATAATACCACCCATGGAGACTCAAGTAGGAGGTATTCTCAGAAGTGTTTAGTTTGATGGTTATAAAAGGGAATAGGGTTAATTAGGAGTGAGGGAGGAAGGAGGAAGGAGGAGGAGGAGGAATGGGGTGGGAGAAAAGAGGAGGAGAGGGATGAGCCGGAGGGAGGAGGTGAGGAGGGAGAGGTGGAGGAAGGGAAGGAGGTGAGGTGAGGGAAGGGTGGTGGGGAGGAAAAGGAGGAGGAAAGGGAGGAGGAGGGAGGAGGTGGGAGGGGGAGAGGGGTGGGGAGTTAGAGGTCAAAGTGTAGGTCACTAAATGTCTTTGTGACCCTAGCGACACACACACACACACACCTTGCACTCGAGTGATAATGTCAATCCATGTCGGTCATTTCATCTTCAAACCTAACCTAACCTAACCTAACCTATGATCTTACTGTACGTTCTATTAGCCCTAGAACACACGGCAACTCCAGGCACAGTACTGTCAAGGTGTGAACATAACTAAAACAGAAAGATACAGTACAGACAACACTGAACTCTCCAGCTGGCTCGAGTAATGTAAGAATCAATACCCAGAACTAACATTAGAATCTATGTACAGGATATAACTTTTGGCTTTAAAACATCAAATGGTTTAGATTCCACGTCTTGAGGGAGAAACTAGATAGTTTTATTTTCACGACAATGTTCTTTATTTTTTCTAAAGTATTGGTGTTTATTATTAATGGGTAAAAGGTTTAGATTATAGTTATAAATACCAGAATTATAATCTTCACCAACACTCGTACAAGCTGACTCGAGAGCATTCTGTTTGATGATAAAATCTTCTTGCGCAAAAGGACACATCGTTCTCTAAACAACATTTCATTTATTTGTGTTTTATACGACGTAGTGTGAGCGACCCAGCTTGTACTGTGTGGGTCGAGATGGCGTTCCTATGTTTAGTTTCTACACAGTTGAAAGGATGAGAAAAACACACAGACAACTCAGCTGACAGACAGTACCATATATGTGTGTATTCATGTTCAACACACACCCTACATCCGGCTCAAAAGGGACCACACCGCAATGCAGCAACACAGCGGCGGTGCAGGAAGGCCTGGACTCGGAATATTCGGCCGTGTAAATGCGTATTTGAATATTGTATGGTGCATGAAATTACAAACCAAATTGGCGCAGTATTTACGCTCTCAATTTGGCGAGAATTTGTCAACTCAAATTTGGCAGAGACTCACTCACTCACGCAAAAATGTAACACAGAGGTAATGGCCGAGGTAAATGTTTCATGTGTTTATTTATGTACACCACTCACTCACACTCTTACACACACACACACACACACACACACACACACACACACACACACTTCCCAACACTCTAACACGCGTTCCCACAACACTCTTACAGGGGTCCTAAACACACTCTATCATACGCGGTAACACACACACTCACACACAGCAAGGCACTCACTTACTCCAACACACTCACATGGTAAAACACTCACACACACACTCCAACACACCCTTAAACAAAACTCCACTTTCACATGTTTCATTAACACACTCACACAAACCAACTCACTCAACCACACAAAATTTAACACACCTTAACATATTTTTAGTTATCGTAAATACCCCCCAAACGCACTTCTATACACCACAACATACTCACACACCCTAACACACTTTAATAAACCCTATACCTCTTCTTCCTCTACATCCTCCTCCCTTCTCCTCTTCCTTCTCCTCGTCTCCTCCTTCGCTAAAAGCTCTCCCCCTCACCTCTCATTATCTCTTTATCCTCATCTTTCACTCACTCTTCTTACCTCTCCCTCCTTCCCTCTCCCTCCTTCCCTCTCTCCTCTCACTCTCTGCTTACCTTCCTTCCTCTATATCTGCCCTCCCCTCCCCAGCCGTTGTATCTCCCTCTCCTCCTTCACCCACCTCACCTCTCCTCCCCCCATCATAGCCTCACCTCACACACCCTCCTTCCCACCTCACCTCCCACTCCCCATGCTGTGGCCTCACCTCACATCCCTCATACCACCTCACCTCTCCCTCCCCCCATACTGTAGCCTCACCTCACACCCTCATCTACTCACCTCACCTCCCCCTCCAACCCCTCAATCTCTCCTTCTCCTCACCCCTCACTCCTCGACACGGCCTCCTGGCTTCCGCACGACCAAGGAGGAGGATAACCGCCAGTGACAATGCATAATGAGATGCAAATGAACTCAAGTGGTATGTTCAATCAAAGCAATTTCGGCTGCATTGGCTAATTTGAGGGTAGGGGGAGGAAGGTAAGGGGAGAGGAGGGTGGGTAGGGGGAAGCTAAAGGGGGGGGAGGATGGTGAAAGGGGATGGATGGAGTGGAGAGTGTTGAAGAGGGGAGGGGAGGTTGGTTAAAGGGGTGGAGGAAGGTAGAGAGGGAGATCTAAGAGAGAGATGAAGGGAGGAGAAGAAGGAAACAGAGGGGGGAAGAGGAGGAGGAGCAGGAGGGGAGAGGACAGAGAGCAGGAATGGATCACACAGGAGATGGCTCCAAATCTGGAAGAGTAGGGTGAGAGGTGAGGAGAAGGAGGGTGGTGAGGAAGGGAGGGTGAGAGGTGAGGGGAGGAAGAGATGAGAGGTGAGGAGGAGGAAGGGTGAGAGGTGAGAGGGAGGTGAGAGGTGAGGGGAAAGGGAGGGTGAGAGGTCAGGGAGAAGGGAGGATGAGAGGTGAGGGAAAAGGGAGGGTGAGAGGTGAGGGAAAAGGGAGGGTGAGAGGTGAGGGGAAGCTTCAGAAGGTGAAAGAGGGGGAAGGAGAGGGAGAACAAGACAGGGGAGGAAGGAGGGGAGACAGGTGATGGAAGAGGAGGGGAAGAGGATCAGAAGAGAGAGAGAGTGCAGGGGGGAGGGTTATATTGGGAGAGATTCCAATTCGGGAACTGGAGTCCAAATTTAGAGGCTGGTTGGAATTAGGTGGAGATGGTTTTAAACGTGGGAGGAGCCAGTTGTATCTCACCTCACCTCACTTCACCTGACCTGACCTGACCAGACCTTACCTTACCTCACTTCACCTCACCGCAACTTATCTCACCTCACCTCAACTCACCCTGTTAAATATAGGTTATGATCACGTTCATTATACAGCGTTAGTTCCTCGTTCTCTGGGTAATTCACGTTCATTATATATATCATTTAGTTACGCGTTCATTGTATATTCCTTCGTTAGGGTAGTTAAGTTTAAATGACCCTTTATGGGCATGAACAAGGTGATTGAACTTTTGGCTGTTAATACCATTATAACTACCAATCACATGTGTGGTTATTAACATGAGTGTACACAAACCACGGCTCTTATAAAACACATCTTGTATGTATCAGTGTCTCTCAGTCTGTCTCTCTCTGTCTCCCTGTATCTGTCTATCTCTCTTTCTCTCTGCATGAATCAGTATCTCTCTGTCTCTCTGTATGTATCAATGTTTCTT
>NW_024712913.1:1835742-1838242 GCF_018991925.1 Homarus americanus
ACTAACAAACCTGAGGACATTATCAACAGAAGGGAGAGTCACGTTCCATGTAATATTATTTACTTGATGTATCATAATTAACTTCATTCTGTCGTAAAACAAGATAGGTAATTATTAAACTGTATGATTGATAAATATCTCAACAGCAGGGTATACAGTAGCTCCTTGATTTAATTCCTCCAGTATATGATTTGAAAGACCAATATATTTTTCAATTTTTTTTCCATTGTTGAGTGATATTATTTTAGTGCCAAGGTTATGTAAAAATCACTTAATAATCTTCTATACTATGTAAATTAACTCGAGTAAAATGTATCGGCTTTATGAATGGACCTGATTGAATACTTTGACAGATAAGATGTTAAAGAAAAAGCAAAAATCCAGTTACACCTCCACCACTCAGTCCTACAGGGAGAAACACGTTCATCGGCAGCATAATTTATCTCTGTGACATAAGACTCATCCCTATAAAAATCCTCTACAGAATATCTAAGAACACTGGTATGGTCTTAAATAGGGTTCAACATTAACAACCGTTCATACACCCTACATTCTTCTTCAACGAGTATCCACCAGTTTTTTTTTTTTTCACATTCCAAGTTCGAGTCAAGACATTCACCAACCAAGACACGTTCCTCCCTTTACAATTCACGACTCTTTCATTATAATAATATATAATTCTACTATATTTCTTCCTGGTATCTTCTCCCTCTGTGTTAATTTTCTCCTGAGGATAATGTTATCGAGTATAATAGAAACGGCGGGATATAAATAGAGCTTAATTGAAGAGACACACTAAGGATGGATTGGCCCAGACACCTCGTGCCTCGCCGGGGAGTGTGATGTGTGTGATGGCGGGAACACATGACACCAACAACACCCCGAGGGGACAAAGGTGACACACACACAAATCTACACTTCCCTAAAACACTGCTGAGGGCGATACCAACAAGCCCTCTAAGATAAGGGAGGTTTATGCCACACAGATAAGAATCGGAATTTCCTGGTAGATGGTGTGTGTGTGTGTGTGTGTGTGTGTGTGTGTGTGTGTGTGTGTGTGTGTGTGTGTGTGTGTGTGTGTGTTTTACTATCTCAAAAGAAGAAAGATTGTTTTGACAGAGAGGACAGGTATGAGACAGCAGAGCAGCCGTCAGGGAGGTCCAGTAACGAAGTGTGTGTGAGGAATAAAAGGAATCTGGTGAAGTGACTTTGACAGAGAGGACAGGTAAGAGACAGTAGTGCAGTAGTTTAGACGGCTGAGCTGAGTGACGACAGCTACCCACGACTCTACGACTATTGTACATCCATCAGGTGTCGCGCGCCGGAGGCCAAATCTGGCGTTATTTGGGTATTGCATGACGACTTGTGTGCATAACTCGCAACACTCATGCAATGGGATAGTTTGCAGGCAGAGACACACATGCAACTCACAGCGTCTCTTCCTCTTGATCTTTTGCTACCAATGTTAATTTTACTAAAGAGACAGTGATATATTGGATTGTGTTGACTTCGTAAAGGAAAGTTAAGTCTGGCTGAGCCTTTGAAGTACAAGATCTGCCTTACCTGTTATTGTCATCAATTTAAGGGATAATCGTGGGATTAAGTCTTACAACACAACGAACTCTCTGGTGAAATACAGATAACTTTAGGTTATTATTAGAAGGTCGTGGAAATCAACACCTGTAAGGTAAAATTAACTACGGCATTTTATTTACGATGAACCTCAATATCGTCATACTATCGAACTTTAATCATATTAGATTAGGTTAAGTTAGGTTAAGTTAGATTAGGTCAGGTTAAGGTTAGGTTATCACTTACACTAAACAGTATGATATTATCAATATAATTTGACCTAACTGTTTAAGGATGAACACTACAGCTGTTGCTCTTGCGGTCATTATCACTAGTGTTGTTATTATGTATAACTATTACTGGTGTCATTAATATTATTAACGATGGGCATTGTCATAGTGCATGCAACCTTTACGCTTGATATACCACACACACACACACACACACACACACACACACACACACACACACACACACACACACACACACACACACACACACACACACACACACACACACACACACACACACACACACAGAATATTATTACACGTCATGCGCCACAGGTGACCCAAATTTCAGGGTATTTCAGCAAACATCCGCATACCTGTATTTAACGACGAGGTGAACACACTACATGTCAAAGCTGCTATATCATGTTGCACAGTCAACCCAAGACAACCCTGTGCAACTTGAACACAACACTGGCATTCAATATACAAGACTGTTCTGTACATAGAAGAAAATGGTTAATCTCCAGTAATTTAGCTGTGCAATTAATTTGGCAACATTTAATAGAGTTGGGTAAAATATTATCACCTGTTTCTATTGGATTGTTAATAGAATATACAGGTATTAGAAGTTGGTATTATACTATTCTTTTAATTCGTGTATTTATGTATAGAAGGAAGACGTTAATACTGTATAT
>NW_024712913.1:1840742-1870742 GCF_018991925.1 Homarus americanus
ACCTAACCTAACCAACCTAAACCTTGATGTACATAAGCCAGGAAACTATTCTCTCTGTAATATCAACTTGCACTTCTGTATATATTTCGGCCTCTTAATATAAGCATTAATACCTTCATCACACGTACGTCATCTGTGCGAGGCCCTCAAGCAGGACAAGTTGCACACAGCACCTCACTCAGTGCCTAAAGTGAGCATCTGAGTCCTACGTCAGTGGTTGGTTTACCTCAGTGAGCAAGCCCCCCCCTTCTACCCCCACCTCCTTCCCCATCCTCCCCTTAGTATCACCTCGCCCCCCTCCCACACCCCACCACCATCATCCCGGGCGAGTAAGAGCAGAGAAATACCCTCCTTAGCAGAATATATGACGAGAGTTATTGTGAGCCAACGATGGAGCTTCAACCATCTCTGCCACGACATCACACATTCATCGCGAGGTAAGAATTCACGGGGAGAGGAAGAATTTGGGTGAGGGAGGGAGATGGGTAAGGGGGGAGGTGGGTGAGGGGGGAGGTGGGTGAGAGAGGGGTGGTGGGTAAGGTGGAAGGTGCGTGAGGGAAGAAGGGGTTGAGGGAGGAAGGGGGTGAAGGAGGATGGTGGGTGAGGGAGGAGGTGGGTGAGGGGGGCGATGGACTTTGGGAGAAATTGGGTTGGGGGGAAGTGGGTGACAGGGGAGATGGATGAGAAGGAGGTGGGTGAGGGGGAGGTGGATGAGAGGGAGGTGGGTGACGGGGGAGGTGGTTGAGGGGGACCTGGAGGGTGGCTGAAATAGTGATGGCCCGGGAGAGAGAGGGGCATAGGTCGCTCATGGCAAGAATTTCACTGGTAAATGACCTCTGGGTGACTGTCTCTTCCTGAGCCACTGCACCCCGGCATAGTGGCAGTCTGGCCTCTAGTGTGACCTAGCATGATATATCCCAACATGATGTGACCTAGCATGATATATCCCAGCATGATGTGACCTATCATGATATATCCCAACATAATATTACCTAGCATGATATATCCCAACATGATGTGACCTAGCATGATATATCCCAGCATAATATGACCTAGCATGATATAAGATGACTACATTTCAACCTGATGCGCTCCAACGTGATATAAGATACTTACACATTTCCCAACATTATGCATCCCGACAAGATACGACCTAATGCGGTGTAACTCGGCATGATAAGATCCACCATGATATATCCCAACACATGATGAGACACACTTGTTTCCTCCATTCCTCCAGATCTCTCATATCTCCAATTCTTACTCCAGGTTCTCTCCATTACCTACTTTATCAAATTTTCTTACCATTACATTTATTCTCTTCAGTTCCCAACAAGTTATATTTTTCTCATACTGATGATGGTAAGTGTGCCTAATGTTGGTGGTGGTAATGGTGGTAGGGGTAGTAGTGGTGATAGTGGTAATGGTGACGGATGTAATGGTGGTGGTGATGGTGACGGATGTAATGGTGGTGGTGGTGATGGTGACGGATGTAATGGTGGTGGTGGTAATGGTAGTAATGGTGGTAGTGGTAATAATGTTTGGTAATTTTGGTTGTGGTGGTGGAAGTGTTGGCAGTTGTGGCTCTGTTGGTTGGTAGTGGTAGTGGTATTGGCAGTGGTGGTGGCAGTTGTGGTAGGTTGGCAGTGGTGGAGGTGTTGGCAGTAGTGGTGGTGGTGATGTTGGCAGTGGTAGGAGGGACTACCATCGTATCTCGGGAGAAGTACCATCGTGGGTAACCGAATGGCATTGTTAACGTGTTCCCATAACCATGTTAATACTAAACTAACCTAACACACACACACACACACACTCTCTCTCTCTCTCTCTCTCTCTCTCTCTCTCTCTCTCTCTCTCTCTCTCTCTCTCTCTCTTTCTATCTATCTATCTATCTATCTATCTTTTTCATTTTTTCTTTATCTTTTATTTTTCTTAATTTGCTTTTCTTTTCTCCCTTTCTTTATCTTTTATTTTTCTTAATTTGCTTTTCTTTTCTCCCTTTCTTTATTTTCTATTTTTTATCTTTCCTTTGTTTTTTCTTTTATTTTTTCCTATTTTCCTTTTCTTTTCAATTTCAACTCAAGAACATTTTCAACTTTCATTCATCACCGTTGTAATGAAAAACTTTATCCACGACGGTACAAAATGATCTCTGAATTCAAGCTTTGCATTTTAAGCTTATGAGAACTGTTGTATAATCATCTCCTCAGCGAGACATTATGCATCTGGTGAGGCGTAAACCGGAAGATCAAAGGAAACCACAGCATTAACCGGTTTTAATCCAGGTAGTGGCAGCAGTGCGGTATATTAAATAGTTTTCGTCCCCCAGTACTGTATATTAACCGGTTTTATCCTCCCCAGTGCCAGCAACAACCCAGTACACTAAGCAGTATTAACCCATTTAGCACATTAACTGATTTTACCCCAGTAGCGGCAACAATCCAGTACATTAACCAGTCGTACCCCCTCCCCGGTAGTAACAGTAACCCCTCACCCCCGGCACATTAATTACCGGGGACCTGGCCACCAGCTGTGACCCAAGCCGTGATATATTTGCATAATCATTGCTTAATCTCACGCCAATCGTCAGTGGCCTGTCAATAAAATGGGTTTAGTTCCCTCTATGCGTTAAATAAATATACAAAACCGGAATGTGTGTGTGTATATGAGAGAGAGAGAGAGAGAGAGAGAGAGAGAGAGAGAGAGAGAGAGAGAGAGAGAAAATGGTCTTTTGATCGGTGATACAAAATACAAAGCAACACAACAGCAGCCTCGTTCTTCTACTGGTTCTATATTTAACTTCAGTTCCGATCGCCACCACCACCAACACTGTCGCCAACACCATCACCACCACCAACAATACCACCACCACCACCACCACCATCACAGTCACCACCATAACCGTCACCATCACCACTATCACCACCACCACCTCCACCGCTGTTAATTCCATTTGTTACATACCGCACTGTAATTCCCGTAAATATTCATGAGTGACTTAGAACAGTTCGCGGGGTTCTGAAATAATTTCCATCACTCAAGGTTGAAAGGACCGTGAGAGGGAGGGAGGGAGAGAGGGACGGAGGGAGAGAGGGACGGAGGGAGCGAGAGGTAATAAGTTGAGAGAGAGAGAGAGAGAGAGAGAGAGAGAAAGGATGGAAATGAGGAAGGGATAAAGGGAGAGAGGGCGGGAGGGTGGATGGGGAGGGAGGAAGGGTTAGGAAGGGAGGGAGGATAGGTAGAGTAGGGAGGGGTTGGTAAAAAAAATGGCGGGAGTTGGCCATGTTTTCAGTAGTCCATTAAGATTTGCTTATTTGTGAAAAGCCTTCCAGTATTCACACACTTGTTGAATTCCCATCACCATATGCAAAGCCCTAATGCACTGTAGGGGTGACCCTTTGTCTTTGTCTCTGGGGGGCATTGGGAGAGGGAAGAGAGGGATGGAGGGCAGGGGAGAGAGGAAGAGGGATGGAGGGCAGGGGAGAGGGAAGAGGGGGTGGAGGGCAGGGGAGAGAGAAGAGAGAGGGTGGAGGGAGCAGGGGGAGAGGGAAGAGAGGGATGGGAGGGCAGGTGGAGGCCAGGGGAGAGAGGGAAGAGAGAGAGGCGTGGAGGGGCAGGTGGAGGCCAGGGGAGAGAGGGAAGAGAGAGAGCGTGGAGGGCAGGGAAGAGAGGGAAGAGAGAAGAGATTGGAGGGGCAGGGGGGAGAGAGAGGAAGAGAGGGATGGAAGGGCAGGGGAGAGAGGGAAGAGAGAGGTGGAGGGCAGGGGGAGAGAGGGAAGAGAGAGGGGGGTGGAGGGCAGGGGAGAGAGAGGGAAGAGAGAGGGATGGAGGGCAGGTGGAGGCCAGGGAGAGAGAGGGAAGAGAGGCGTGGAGGGGGCAGGTGGAGGCCAGGGAGAGAGGGAAGAGAGAGAGGCGTGGGGCAGGGAAGAGGGAAGAGGGAAGAGAAGAGATTGGAGGGCAGGGGGAGAGAGGGAAGAGAGGGATGGAGGGCAGGGGAGAGAGAGGGAAGAGGATGGAGGGCAGAGGGAGAGAAGAGAATTGGAGGGTAGGGGGGAGAGAGGGAAGAGAGAGGGATGGAGGGCAGGTGGAGGGGAGGGAATGGATGGGGGAAAGATTGAGTGGAGGAAAGGGTAGGTCGGGGGACGGAAGGGAAGGAGGGAAGGGTCTCTCTCTCTCTCTCCCTCACATACAGCATCACCAATAACTTAAGACATCAGTAGAAACCATTCATTATCTCTCCTCCCTCCATCCCCCTCCTTTAACCTCATTTTTCCTCTAGTTCCAATTCGCCACCTGCTACCGTTCGCTATTAATTATCTACACACACACACACACACACACACACACACACACACACACACACACACACACACACACACACACACACACAGTAAATTCCCAGAGTTTAATATAAATTAGTGCATGATGAAATAGTACATAAAGATTTTACCTTATGATTTCAGCCAGCAAATGAAATAAAGGAAGAACATTGGGGAAAGCACTATGGGACAATCACCTGGAATGGGAATGGGAATAGGAATGGGAATTGAGTATTGAAAGCAGAGGATACTTCATAATGATTGTGAATTGACAAAGCTGCGTTGACTAGATTGGTTTGTTTTCCATTCTGCCTCCATTCACCCAGCTTCCTCTCTCTCTCTCTCTCTCTCTCTCTCTCTCTCTCTCTCTCTCTCTCTCTCTTCGTTTACTCCCAAATTCATTTTTCCCTTTTTCCTCTCCCATCTCTCTTTCTCTCATTTTCTCTTCCTTTTTCCTTCATTTATCATCATCATCATCATCCCCTCGTCTTCCACCTCCTTTCCTACGTGTCACAGGACTACCACCATCACCAACATCGACCACCAGCACCACAACCACCACCACCACCAGCACCACCACCACCACCAGCACCACCACCACCACAGCCACCACCACCACCACGCTCTGATATAATAGGTAATTTCAGGTGATTTATTTATAACCTGTCAGTGGCCTTGGTAGATGCTGATGTATGCTTCTCTGTGTGTGTGTGTGTGTGTGTTTGTATACTAATTCCCATAATCCAACCTCAAGATCTATACACTATCATACAACTAACATGAGTCTGTGTGTTTGTTCCTTTTTATTTTGGGGTTTATATCAATATCTTCCTCCTTTATCTCTCTACTTTACCTTTATTTTCTGACTTATTTCCCTTCATATCCCTTTTTTCTTACTATTTTCCCTCAAATCTTTGTTTTCTTACTTACTTTCCTTCATATCTTCACGTGTATCTAAAGGTAATAATTATAACATCTCAGGTTATCTACAGCTTCCCATACGTGCCAATTCACCACAAGGCTGAATTAGATGTTACCTGTAGTTAACCTGAGATTAGATTAGTAAACAATGATTCATTTTAGTTGGTTGGCGATCGGACAAACTGCGAGAGATATCGTTTGATCGTTTCTTAATCTTACACGAGTTAAAATTATTCTGGAAAAAGCATTAGAATATTTTTTTATGGTTTACGGTGTTTATTTCTTTTGGGATTTAATAAGTTTTTAGAAGTTTGTTTTAACAGTACGATGGTTTAATGTCACCCCTCTGTGATAAGTTTGTGTAAAGTTGTAATAGAATCTCTCTCTCTCTCTCTCTCTTTCTTTCTCGTTATCATCCTCTCTCTTTCTCGCTGTCACCTTCTCTCTCTTTCTCGTTGTAACTCTCTCTCTCTCTCTCTCTCTCTCTCTCTCTCTCTCTCTCTCTCTCTCTCTCTCTCTCTCTCTCTCTCTCTCTCTCTCTCTCTCTCTCTCTCTCTCTCTCTCTCTCTCTCTCTCTCTCTCGCTGTAACCTTTTCTCTCTTCCTGGCTCTCTCTCTCTTTCTCGCTGTAACCTTTTCTCTCTTCCTGGCTCTCTCTCTCTCTCTCTCGTGTCGGAAGCTACATAAAAACACCATTAAAAGCACCACAAAAACACTAATAAAAACCATGAGCGGATATAGAGACCGGAGCCGTCGATTATCATAGAGGGAGATTATCCCCAGGTAATTATTACAGCCGTTGTGTAATTACTCCTTGTTCCGCCACACTCCCCTACCTCCTCTACCTTCCTCTACCTTCCCTCCTCTACCTCACTGTCCTCTACCTCACTCCCCCCTACCTCCTCTACCTACTCTCCTCCCCCCACCCACTCCTTGTCTCTCCCCTCTACCTTACTCTTCCTTCATTCCCTTACTTTATTCTCCCTTCCCTTCTCTACCTTACTTTCTCTTCCTCCTCTACCTGACTCACTCTCCCTTCTCTCTCCCCATACCTATCTCTCCCCCACCTTCCTCTCTCCTTCACTCCTTTCCCTCCTCCCTTTCTCACTCTCCCCTCCATTCCCCTCCCTTACCTACCATCTCTCACTCCCCTCCCCCATGTCACTTAACCTATGTGTACGACCACTATCTCCCTCCTTTCCCCTGCATCTAACCCCTTCCCTTACCTAATCACCTCCCCCACCTTCCTATGCCACCCCATTCACCTCCTCCTCCTCCTCCTCTTCCCTACCTCTCCCATCCCCCATTGTGGACCCCAGCTGCAACCCCCTCTTCCTCCACCCCCATTACCCCACCGGCTATCCCCACTTATCCTAACTCACAACATTGCACTGTTGCTTAAATCATGTTAGTTAAGACGTGTTGCTTGAGATGTGTTGATTGAGAAATGTTTCCTAGGAGACATGTGTGAGTGATATACAGCCCTGTTTCTAGATATATGCTGCCTGAGACATACTGGATGAGAAAGTTCTTTTAGACATGTCTCAGACGAGTTCCTTCTCTGGAGACGTAGATGTGAACACGCTCGATTGTGTTGGGTGAGAATGAATGGCTGAGACATGCCAGGTGAAACATAATACTTCCCATCCTCTATCTGAGACATTTGGCGTGAGACATACTGTCACACCCACCTTTCCTGAGACATTTTGCTTAAGAATTGCTACCCCCATACCTTCTATCTGAGCCATTTAACGTGAGACATACACTCTCAAACCTTTAAATGAGACGTGTTGCATGAGACCCACACACACACACACACACCATACCTTTTATGTGAGACCTAGCGTGAGACATACTACCTCATTTAACCTTACCCGAGACACGTGATCTGAATGGTACCCTAAATAGTACAGTACACGACACATTGTCAAATTCCTGACTGTGTGATTTATGTCCAGTATATTTTGGACACACCCTCACACATTCCTCTACTGTGTGTGTGTGTGTGTGTGTGCGCGCTTCTGTTCGATACGTGCGTGCAAGTATGTGTGGTAGGAACATACCCTATATTGGCAGGTGTTTCATCAGATAGTATGATGGGTAGTGGCGTAATCGTCCTGACACCTTCGTCGTGGTAAAGTCAGGCTGGCTAATGCGGCTGGCCGAATAAACAAGAGAATCTGGTCCACCTGAACATAGAGTTGACTGTCACGACATTTTTGCTTTTATACCGTAAGTGCGAATTTGCGTGGAGGAAATACCCGGTTTTTCACCATGTTTGCACTATAAATTACCACAATCCCACGTTAAAATGCCACGCAAACAGTGGTAAAGAATGTAGGACAGTATGTTAACCCGGAAAGATACCTTGAGTTTTGTCACAGCTCGTAAGACATCGTAACTAACACGCTTCCAACGCGCTTATATTTACTACTCGGCAACTTTCGGGGCTGTAAAGCGTTATGTGCACGATAATTTAAGTTTTTCACTTCTTACTTAGCGGAGTTTTCTCAACAGCTTGGAACATAAGCACCCAGGAAGTGAATCTGAATATTTTACACAAACTGATTTAGGTTGGATCATAACAGTTCTTTTGAAATTTTCATCAAACGGCGATTCAAGACTTGAAGGCCCGCGTACACTCCACGCAGTTAAGACGAAGAAAGGGATTCTGGCTCCAGACTCTTGAAGATTTGTACGTTTTAGCTTTACTTAACTGGTCATGTCAGGACGTATTTGGCTGGCTCACTTAAAGCTGTGGCACAAAGAAGACGGCAAACATACGTTATCTCTTCCCCAGTTAAGAGATAAAATTAACATATGAAACTTTTAGCATCCACAGGGTAAGAATATCTTGTAGTTTTCACATAAGTTTAGGAGCACCTGAAAATTAAACACCCCAGTTTATCTCACCTGAAAATTAACCAAACCAAACCTAACCTAACCTAATACCCCTCCCCCACAGGATTGCGTTAGGGTGGTTAATCTTCAGGTGACCTTCTGATACTAACCATTTATAATACATGGATCTATCTATCATTAAAGGTTCAGTATTTCTCATCAACTGCCTTAAATAAACGTCTTACTACTTACTACAGGACGCCCAGGACCAGTGCTTTGATTTAATAAAAGTTACATGTAAGTGAAGACACCTGAGCTAGTTAACTTAATTACGGCACAAAAATAACTTCTACAAATAACACACACACACACACACACACACACACACACACACACACACACTACCTTAATTAGACACGTTCACTTCGCATAAATTAGGAGACCAAAAATAAACGTGTTGGAATCTTGGACAGGTATTCCCCATGTTAATTACGTGCTTTAGCTATCGTCAACCAGGTGAGTGTACAGTCCAATGAGATCTAATCCTCTTACGATCCTTTGAGAATACAGAGTTTGGAGACACTGACCTGAGGTATATGTTAAGTGGTGGACAATAAGGACTTTGACACCTGAGGTAAGTGTGTGATCGGAGTTGTTATTTCTTCAGTATGGATATTTTGATCATTACAGGTAAGACCCATTGAGTACCTCGTGTTATCCAGGTAGAGAAACATCCTACCGGTTAATGATCAGCTGGTTTGGTCATCAGCTGACTCGGTCATCAATACACTCGGTCATTAATACATTCGGTCATCAACAGGCTCCGCCATCAATAGACTCGGTCATCAACAGACTCGGTCACCAACACAGTCATCAACAGACCGAAGAAGAGTATCACATTCTTGGGTCGTCACGTCATGAGAGTAGATCACAGCGCCAACCAATCAGTGATCACCACAAAAGGTAAGGAAGTCGAAATCAACCAACAGGAAGTCACTTGGTGGAGGAGGGATATGACACCTGCCAATAAAAGATGAGTTATGAAGGAAAGAGCATAAAGCAACCAATAGGAAGTCATCTCGAGTCAAACAAAATCGTTATAATTGGTTAAAAGCCAGGGAAGGAATTATGAGACGAGGAACCAATCAGAAGTTACAAAATCAGAAAGTAACCAATCAGATGCTCGTTATGATTGGGAATGAAAATAACCAATAGAAAAACACGAATGAGAAGAGAAGAGAAAGTGTGTATGTGTGTGTGTGTGTGTGTGTGTGTGTGTGTGTGTGTGTGTGTGTGTGTGTATGTGTGTGTGTGTGTGTGTGTGTGTGTGTGTGTGTGTGTGTGTGTCGCTGACACCAACTGTAGGAGCATCGAGGCTACCATTATCCATGAACAACTACGCTGGACTGGCCATGTTACCCGCATGGACGACAGTAGACTGCCAAAGCAGCTATTTTACAGTCACCTAACGAATAGTAAACGTAACGCCGGAGGGCAACTGAAAAGGTATAAGGATAGTCTTAAGACAAACCTGAAAAATTGTCAAATCTACCCCCTCACCTGGGAGTCGAATACTCCACACCGTAACGCCTGGAGGAGCACCACACAAGAAGGGGGGCAATACTTTCGAGTTAGCCCGACTGCAAACTGAAGCAGACAAGCGCCAACGCCGGAAATATGTTGCCGCCACCCCTTCCGCACGAGATGTAACCCTCAACATGTGCAACATCTGTGGACGACACTGCCGTTCCCGTATCGGCCTCTTTAGTCACCTCAGAGCTCACTAACGTAGGTGACATCCTTAATAACTCGTATCATTGTCTCATAGCTGGATGATCATCGTACTCGATTCCTAGGGACAGCAAAGTAGTAGTAGTGTGTGTAAATCAATTACTTAACACCTTTAATTTGATGTTAAACTAAGACCTGATCAATAACCCCCCCCCTGCAAAAAAAACATTTAATTTACCTCCGTCGATTACATAGTGCCACCCAATCGTTATTTATTTTCCTGTTCGGTGACGTCCAAAGTGACAGCTGATTGGTCGAGCCTGTCAACTGCCTGATCGGCCCTGTCTCACCGAACACAGCTGATCCGTCCGCTTCCTTATAATAGGTCGGCCAGGATTTCAGAATGTTGTTGTTATTGTTGTTTGTTTTGGTATTATTGTTGTTGTTTTTGTTATTATTGTTGTTGTTGTAAGTTTAAGGGGTGAGGCGTTTAACCCAAATAATATATTACAAGTGGCAACCCCGTAGTGAAGGGGTTAGTGGAGATAATTTATTAAGGGATGAGAGGTTTAAGGGGTGAGGGTTTAAAGGGGTGAGAATCTTAATGGGTAAAGGTTTTAAGGGTGAGAGGTTTAAGGGGTAAAGGTTTTAACGGTGACAGGTTTAAGGGGTTTAAGGCTTAAGAGATAAGGGGTTTAAGGGACGATGGAATTTAGGGTTGAATAAAGGATTTCGTATTTACTTTTAGGGGGAATTAGAGTCAGAGAAGAGGTTAAGAGAGGTATATAAGGTTGGATAATACGGATTATATTTAAGGAGGTCTTAAAACAGGATAATAGCGCTAAGGTGGATAAAAGATTGGATAATAATAGTCTGTACCTGAGTGGGCATTTAAGATAGGATAAAGGATTTGTATAATAACACCACCAAAGACAAAGGACTGGATAATAGGATATGCCTTAATGTTAAAAAAAATAGACCTTATGATAGAAAATACGACATAGTTACATTAAAAAATATATATATAAGATTGGATAATTTTTTTACGCTCACATTTACCTGGACAAAAAGGTGTAATCCAGACCCCAAGACGACCTGAAGTATAGCTACGATATTTTTTTTTTGGGGTGGTCTTGACTCTTCTGGCGACTTACGAGAAATCCATTATGGTCTTACGACTTACTTAAAGAGGATCCCCACGCTCGTGTTGTTTATTTTGACAGTTTTTTCACCATATCTGTTTGTGTTATTCATGTGTGTAATGCACGTCATCTCTTTGTGGGTGAAATGCAAATACACACCTGTGAACACGAATGTAAACACACACAAACATGCACGTAAAATCATATGTGTTGTGTGTGTGTGTGTGTGTATAAAGCTATGTATATAATCATCTATATATGTACAGTACACACACACACACACACACACACACACACACACACACACACACACACACACACACGTTCAGACCCGTGTACTCAAGCAGCTGTAGTACACGCGGGGGGAAGGGAGCAACTCAACACTACAACCAGCCGTCACGTCAACACAACACACGGGTGAAACAACACATTAATTATTAGGACTTAAGAAACACATATATCTATTCACAACAGCCATGAAACTACCAGCGATATTCAACATTCAAACATGAAGCATATACTTAAATTAACATACACAGCCATAAACATGAAACGGACGCACGAGGGACACAGGGCAATCAAAAATCGACCATCAGCCCTCGAGATCATAAGGTCGGAAATGGCGTGAGGGAGGTTGGATCAGCTGGACGATCGATGGAGGCAGTTGCGTGTGATTGACAGAGGTCGTTAAAAAGTCGATTATTGGTGTGACTAAATTGTTAGGGGAGAGTTTGATATGCAGTCGTTTAAGTGATACCGGGGATGACGACGACCACGACGACGACCATTGGCAACAGCGACACTTTTTTTTCAGGGAGTTGACGACAAGCGAGGAGTGGGGGGAGGGGGGAGGGAGGGGATGAGGGGGTGGGGTTGCGTTTTGGTAATCCCACCTGAAAAGACGATGGGATTATTGTGTTTCTTTAATTGTGTACGTTTGTGTGGGGAGGGGACGGTGTGTGTGTGTGTGTGTGTGTGTGTGTGTGTGTGAGGGAACAAAACATCTTAAAACACGGACCATTAATTGACAATAAAACTTGACAGGCGAGAGTGTTGTATGTGTGTCAAGGAGAAAGTCGACTTAATTTTATGGACACTTTGGTGAGGGTCGAGGTCACGGGCTGCCTGGTTACTTGTGTTGCTGTGAAGTGGTGAGAATTCTGACGACCAATACAATATAATATTTTCACTCACTATGTACATACGAGATGACGCCAACCACTCATGGACATCATACTTGAATGAAACTTATGTCATGTTATTAACTTTGAAATGTCTGTATCTGAGTGTAGTTTCTGTATTAATAAGAGGAAAAGAATGAATTTTTACCTTGGGTGTTAGGTATAAGACCGTAGGAACGCCCCTTAAATACAGCACTAACCCGAGGATTTAACACTGCTTGGTGATCTCCCGCACATCACTACGCAGACGTACGTACCTTCGCCTGCTCTCTACCTATAGTGACGTTCTTTTGCCGTTCTCACCCTGCGCCTGCTCTCTACCTATAGTGACGTTCTTTTGCCGTTCTCACCCTGCGCCTGCTCTCTACCTATAGTGACGTTCTTTTGCCGTTCTCACCCTGCGCCTGCTCTCTACCTATAGTGACGTTCTTCTGCCGTTCTTACCCATCTTGTTTTATACACATGATAGTGATTACAAAGATTACGAATGTTCCTCAGTTCTTAATCACTTTCAAGCTTCAGTCCTTCGCCTTTCAATCAGTTCCTGTTTGCCTTGTGGTGATTTACAGTACTGGAGTCGGGGTTCTCAGAGTGACACACGGGACTGGTGTTAGTGAGAACGAGAGATATATTTACTTTAAGAGTTGTAAAGTAATATCGATGCCGTTTTGGCCGTCATCTGTGCGACGTCGCCTCATAAGACCAGTTCAAATCATTCTCAAGAGCCTTACTTAAACGATGGAGATGTCTGTCTCCTGATGTGTGTGTGACGGTGACAGTAACTGGCTTGTAAGAACCCCAGGAGAGAGAGAGAGAGAGAGAGAGAGAGAGAGAGAGAGAGAGAGAGAGAGAGAGAGAGAGAGAGAGAGAGAGAGAGAGAGAGAGAGAGAGAGAGAGAGAGAGAGAGAGAGAGAGAGACAATGAAATAGAAGAATGGCACACAAATCGCTGACTACACACTAAGAGTCCACCTGCAGTTATCCCCACGCACACGTACACACACAATGTAAGCACACACATGTATAAATTCACACACACACACACACACACACACACACACACACACACACACACACACACACACACACACACACACACACACACACACACACACACACACACACACACGATATAGATAGATGGAGGTCACATGTATAAATTCGCTGATGTAGTATTGATGGGGAGGGGGAGGGGGAGGAGGAGAGTGACGAAAGCAGTGACAGCAGCAAAACACAAGGTGATCCAGGGAAGGGGGGCGGGGGGGTGAGGGGGGCTGAGGGGGGCTGATCTCGGCGCTACGTTTCAGCTCTGGCTGCTGCGTCTCAGCGTTTTTGTGCTAACATCGAGAACGCTACACTCGCTCGCCACCGCCCGCTATTCACTCGATTAAATTGGCTCAGAAAATAAGAAAAGCCAGCAACGGAACTGCAATTTCCTTCGGGAATAAGAAGAAGGGGAATTTCTGATCATGGAACACCCCCTCCTCCTCCTCCTCCTCCCCTTCCCTTTTCTGCAACCGCCCTCCTCTTCCCCCCATCCCTTCTTGCCTCCTACTCCCCCTTCCGCCCTTCTGCCCCCTCCTTCCTCCCTCCTCCCGCTTTCTCTAACCAGTCTCTCCTACGTCACTTCCTTTCCATACTCTTTCTTCCTTCACTCCTTTCTCATCCCCTCTATCCTCTTCCTATTTCTTCCTGTCTCTCCGTCTTTCTTCTCTCCGTTCATTCTCCTTACCCCCAATTTCCCCCTCTCTCCTTCATCTTCCTCCTCCTCCTCCAGATCTCCTTTCAATCCTCCGACCTCCACCTCCTTTATCCTCTTTGCTCTCTCTCTCTCCTCTTCCCCCTCCCCTTCCTCCCATCCCTGAGTTAGTACGTGACACGATACAGTAAAATAAAATTAACTTCGGGAACGTACTTTGATTTATGGTTTAACAATCCTAAAATGCTAAAGAGTTTTGCCCTTAAACGCCAAATAAATCCTGAATCACAAACCTTTTAACCTTTTAAGGAATAGTTATGTTATTCTGGATACATTTATATATTTTTCACAAATTTTTATTTACCTGTTGACAAATTATCTTTAAATGTTGTTAAGAGACAGATTAATTAAACCTTAAATAAGGTTCCTTCAATAACAAAAGAAAATGCAAATTACCTTAATGAATCAGGTAAAAGTTATTCGTTAATTTGAAACTTCAATTAACATCATAGAGGCAGTTAAGGAATATCCGAACAAGGCTGTTAGAGATACCGTATACCATATAGTTCCATTAATACAACAACGAGTTAGTTACAGTGAAACTTAAATGTTCAAATAATTAAGAGGTCTGAGGAAGCGGAATTTACAAGAACACTTAAAAAAACACCCTCTTCCCCTCCTCCTCTACCCGACCCTCCCTCACCCTCTTACACCCTCCTCCTCTACCCGACCCTCCCTCACCCTCTTACACCCTCCTCCTCTACCCGACCCTCCCTCACCCTCTTACCTCCTCCTCTACCTGACCCCTCCCTCACCCTCTTCCCCTCCTCTCCCTACCCGACCCTCCTCGCCCTCTACACCCTCCTCCTCTACCTGACCCTCCCTCACCCTCTACATCCTCCTCCTCTACCTGACCCTCCCTCACCTCTCCTCCTCCCTACCTGACCCTCCTCACCCTCCTACACCCTCCTCCTCTACCTGACCCTCCCTCACCCTATTACACCCTCCTCCCCACCTGACCCTCCCTCACCCTCTTACCCTCCTCCTCTACCCGACCCTCCCTCACCCCTCTTCCCCCCTCCTCTACCTGACCTCCTCACCCTCTTCCCCCTCCTCCTCTACCTGACCCTCCCTCACCCTCTTCCCCCTCCTCCTCTTCCACCCTGACCCTCCCTCACCCTCCTATACACACCATAACTCCTATACTACACACAGAACCCATATTATAACACGGTCTGTACTCACATATACACATGAACCCTGATATGATAATGAGACCATATCAAGAATACAACGAAACCGTAAGACAGATACTGAGAGATAACAGGACAGTGTTAAGAAACAAAACAGTGAGACACATTAACTAAGTTCACTGATAATGAGGTTCTTATGAGAGAAACGTAGAGGTGACTCGGACAGAATCAAACGAGACCGCGGGAGCGAATCTGAAATATGAAAACCGAATCACACACAAGGGGTGATAAACTGGCCGCCACAATGGAACAGAAGAGGAGGAAGGCATTAACTCTCTCTCTCTCTCTCTCTCTCTCTCTCTCTCTCTCTCTCTCTCTCTCTCTCTTACCTCCCCTCACTCTCTCGTTTCTTCCTGTGTCTCAACCCTTTCCTCTACTCTCACCATCCAAATACTTGAGGATAAATGATGAGTACAGCCAGTCAAAGTAGTACACTAACAAGTCATTTACAGTCATATTTCGTCAAACAGTTTACAGGCCATGATATCGAGCCACTTACAGTCACAAAACGTTTACCAGGCAACAGTTATAAGACAGATACAGTCAGATTTGAACACGCCAGTTAGAATGATATCTTTATGGTCCAGTCAGAATAGTATGTTAGCATATCAGTTAAGAAAAGTGGTCTCTTAATATGGCAGTAACAAAGGTGGTCTCTCAACAAGGCAGTGACAAAAGTGGACTCAATAAGGAAGTAACACAAGTGGTCTCTTAACAGGGCAGTAACAAAAGTGGTCTCTTAACAAGGCAGTAACACAAGTGGTCTCTCAACAAGGCAGTGACAAAAGCGGTCTCTTCACAGGGCAGTAACAAAAGTGGTCTCTTAACAGGGCAGTAACAAAAGCGGTCTATTAACAGGACAGTAACAAAAGTGGTCTCTCAACAAGGCAGTAACAAAAGCGGTCTCTTAACAGGGTAGTAACACAAGTGGTCTCTCAACAAGGCAGTAACAAAAGCGGTCTCTCAACAAGGCAGTAACAAAAGCGGTCTCTTAACAGGACAGTAACAAAAGTGGTCTCTCAACAAGGCAGTAACAAAAGCGGTCTCTCAACAAGGCAGTAACAAAAGCGGTCTCTTAACAGGGCAGTAACAAAAGTGGTCTCTTAACAAGGCAGTAACACAAGTGGTCTCTCAACAAGGCAGTAACAAAAGCGGTCTCTTAACAGGGCAGTAACAAAAGTGGTCTCTTAACAAGGCAGTAACACAAGTGGTCTCTCAACAAGGCAGTTAAAATAATGTATCAACAGGCTGTTAGTATCACAAACACGGCGGTGGTATAACTGATCACTTACACTTTCCCCTCTCTCCCTTTATTCCCCTCGTGACGTTAAAGGGGAGGAGGGAGTGGGGGGTTTGGAAAGGGAGAGAGGAGGGTGGGAGGGGGTAAGAGGACAGTGAGCATATGGAAAGGAGAGGGGAAGAGTGGAAGAGTGGAAGTATGAAATGGGGAGAGGGGAGAGTAAGAGATTGAAAGGGGGGAGAGGGGAGAGTGGGAGTATGAATGGAGAAGAGGGAGAGAGTGGGTGTATGGAAGGGGGATAGTGGGAATACAAAGAGGGAGAAGGGGAGATTAAAGGGGGAGAGGGAGGGAGTGGAAGTATGGAAGGGGGAATTGGGGTGATGGTAAATTGAAAGATAAGGGGGACAAAAGATAAACAAGGGAAAGGGGTGTAAAATGGAGGGTAGAGAGTAGAGAAAGAGTGAGATAAGGAGGGAGAGCGATAATCATATGGGAGGAAATGGAAGAGATGAGGGGAAGTGAAAGGATAGGTGATGAAGGGAGATGAGGAAGAAAGGGGAAGCAAGGGTAGAGAAAGGGGGTGAATTAGATGAAAAGATAAGGGAAAGTGAAAGGGATGGGAGAAGAAGGTAGGTGAGGGAGAGAGAGGGGAGGTAAGTGACAGAGAGAGAGGGAGAGAGAGAGAGGATGAGGAGATCACTGTATACAAGACTACCCAAGTTTGCTAATCCAATATCTGACTGGTTATGTGTTTTACTCTCCACCATATTATTTGTTTGTGTGTGTGTGTGTGTGTGTGTGTGTGTGTGTGTGGAGTACAAGTATGTAACCAAGTCTCAAAATTTTCAAATATGAGAGAGAGAGAGAGAGAGAGAGAGAGAGAGAGAGAGAGAGAGAGAGAGAGAGAGATTAAATGTAAACAGAGGGAGGAATAACAGGAGAGAGACACAGGTACGGTAATGATACACACACAGACAGACTAACGTAACACAGTCAACCTACGAATAGACATAACAGATAAATCAAGTAATCACAGAATGTTGTATGTAAATAAAAAGCAAAAAGAGAAATACGCATAAAGTTAGGAAAGAAATGGAGTAATAAGTAAATAAGTGGATAATGAAGTGGATAATGAATAAACAGATAATATGTAAGAAAATTATGTAATGCAAATGTGTTTTACAATGAATAAGGCACATTTATTCTCCTCTCTTCCCCTCATTCCCAATTATTTCCATCTCTCTCCGTCCCTACTTTCCTACCTCATTCCCCTCCCTTACTTTCTTTCCTTCCCATATCCCTCCCTCCCTAACAATACTCTCCTGCTCCCCCCATTTTCCTTTTATTTAATTTCCCTGACTTCTTTTCTGCGTCTTTATTTCTACCCTTCTCTTTTTTTCATCCCCCTTCCCTCTGTCCCTCTCCACTACCCTATATCGTCACCTATGCATCCCTCCCTCTCTCCCCTCTCTTCCCCCCTCCTTTCTTCTCCCCTCCATCATACTTCTCTTCCCCCACCCCATCCCTCATAACTCCCTCCAAACCTCCCTCACTACCACCCCTTGACCTAGAAATACCATTACCATTTTGCTTTTCAACTCTTAATGAAACCTCTCTACACGTACAGTACCTTCTGGCTGTGTTCCCTCCGGGGTTTTTATTTTCCTTTAACCTGGTGGAGGAGGAAGGTTCTATTTTTGTCTTCTGTAGAATGTTATATGTATTGCCTGAAGGTGTTAATTGATCGAGGTCTTTTGTTATTGTTTTTGTTTTTGTTTCGTGGAGTTGTAATTTTGTTTTTGTTTTTTTATGCTGGTTTGGATTTTAATTATTATTTTCATTTTGATGTTCAGGATTGTAATTAATCTTGTTGTATTTTTTTCTGAGGGGTTGTAACCGATGTATTTTGTTGTTGTTGTTGTTGTTTTCGGGGATGTATAACTTGCTTAATTTTTGTTTTCTGGGGATGTAATTTATTTATTTATTTTAATTGGGTTTAATAATCTACATTTTGGTTTTTCTGGTGTATAATTGCCTCAGCTTTCGTTCTCTGGGAGTATAAGGTATAAGGAGACTCCCTAACTTACTCCCTAACACAAGACGTCCTGATGATACATTGCGCAGGAATATATTAAGATTCTTCTGAGGGAGAATCACAATGCAATGCTTCGACACTACAGCTGATTCGTGGCAGCTGAGGGAGACTATGTGTTATCAAGGGACCAATAACATCAAGGTGAGGCAGTGACGTAACAGATGTGAAAGATCATGTCAGAAGCTACACTATACTATCAAAGGGGAATTATTTTTGTGTATTCTAGGATCAAAGTTGATTTAGTAGAGACAAAAAGGGGCAGTGTGCATTGATGTGATCATTGTAGGGGCGAGACAAGGTGTGTGTGTGTGTGTGTGTGTGTGTGTGTGTGTGTGTGTGTGTGTGTGTGTGTGTGTGTGTGTGTTAGTCTGGACTGAAGATATTAAAAACAAGAGCGAAAGAGATCGAGAAACTGCCCTTAACCTTATCATTTCCTTTTTCCTATATTTACCTGCAACAGCTCTATACGTGTTTAATCGCTGACTCACTATTGAATATTATTTGTTATTTACGTGTGACTTGCACCTCCTTGACTATAGTGCACCAGGAGATCAGACAGAAGCAAGTCACTGTCATTGCTCAACATGACAGGTGACCATACTCAGAAATAACACATTATACTTGAAAACTCTCTCCTCACCGCCCTTGGAGACCTCGACATGCCTCCAGTTCAGCAGAGCATCAGGGACACCGTGCTACAGCTGAGGGTCGTCTCTCTCTGCATCATTCATGTAGTGGCTCACGGTGGCCAACTCGGGGATTAGTGGAGCTCAGTGATAGGACCCCCAGTAATACTACACCTCCCCTACACTCCTGGCCCCTGGTACACCCCCAACCTGGTGGTGAGAGTTGTAATCCTAATGCTGAAGCAAGTGTGAGCGTGTCCACACCTCTCTGTAAACTGAATAAATAAGACTCTAAAAATACTTATAATGTCTCTACTGTCTCCTCGGCCTTAGGACTACATGTGTCTTGACTGTGGAAATGTACTCTCTAATTATGTCCTTTTTCCTGGTGCTAAACTTTTAACAGCTCCTTATATCACACATTAGTTCAATATCAAATCCTTTAGTTAGGTAAGACTGTGAAAGACGTGTATATACAAGATCAAGAATTTCTTCATGAAGCTTAAATATGTTGCTACAGGAATAAAGGAAGAGTAAATCACTTCTCTCGCTCTAAGGTACTTCGATTCTACGTCATATTCAACACAAATGTCTTCACAAGTCAGAGTAGAATTTGATACCAGTAGTGTTACCATGAGGCTGGGGAGTGGCACACACACACACACACACACACACACACACACACACACACACACACACCAGGAGGCTGTGTCCAACGCCCCCCCAGCACGCTCACTAGGGGAATTATTCACACGGGGCTGCAGGGGTTGGTGGGGGAGTCTGGCCTACCTTGAAGTTCTCAACCCCGGGGTGCTGCTACTCAAAGATCCCGGTAGTAAAAGTGCTAGCGCTGGCACAGGGAGGAAGCTTCTACACATGCCTCACTGTGGGTAGCAGGTGAATGCCAGGCGCTGTTAAATGCCCGTACTGACAGCCGTTTATAACTCCGAGGTTTTATTGACCAGTACTGTGTCGTATCATAGGCCTAAGTCAGCCAGATAAACGTTGTTCTGAGATCCACAAGTAAGGATAAAATGAAGGGAAGTCTTTCAAAATCGGTCCATGATAAGCGGGACACACACACACACACACACACACACACACACACACACACACACACACGCGCAGTTTCCCGTCACAGTGTACAGCATCTCCCAGGTGACCGAGGTGGTGGTGGTGGTGGTGGTGATGGTGCTGAACGGTCAGACTCATGTTCAGAATACAGTGTTAATGGCAGTTATCTTTAAATACTGAACCTTTTAACCATCAACTATAAAAAATTCCTAAAGTTTACCATATTTACTCATTGTCTTATTATACATACTACATTACCATATATTATTATACTGTAGTTTTATATTATGATATAACCGTATAAACAAAGACAACAATACCACCAGTTACATTATGAACGGTTTAATAATTACACAGGAAGCGAAGCACCAGTAACCAGTGAGCTACCAACCCACTCTACCTATCCACTACCTTGACCTTTGACCTACTGGCAGGACGAGTTAAAGACAAGTTATATACTACACTCTGCACTGATCCATCAACTCAGGCGGATTAACAAGTGACCCTTATGAGAGAGAGAGAGAGACCTACTCAAACAATTACCAAGTGATTCACACACCTAGATACTCCTACCTTAGTTACCACATCGAGAATACTTTATCTAACGCTCAAAATTACCGTAGAAGTCAATCCATCCACTACGTAGTTAACTGCTGAGAGGAGGAGGAGGAGGAGGAGGTGGAGGGAAGGGGTGGGGGAGGAGGAGGAGGAGGAGGAGGAGGAGGAGGAGGAGGAGGAGGGAGGGAGGAGGAGGAGGGAGGAGGAGGAGGAGGAGGAGGAGGAATAGGAGGAGGAGGAGGAGGAGGAGGAGGAGGAGGTGTAGGAAGAAGGAAAGGTGGAGGAAAAAAGATGAGGAAGGAGGAGGGAGAGGAGGAAAGAGGAGGAAGAGAAGGAGAAGAAGGATGATAGACGCTGAGGGAAGATGGTAGAAGAGGAGAGGAAAGAGGATGGAGAAGGAGGGGGGAGTTCTGAGCCCTGTGATCTGCCTACCGTCAGTCTCTCTATTCAATTAAAGATTTAAAAAAAAACTAAAACATCAAGAGAAAATTTATCCTTGTAATCCGGGACATTTTTAACCCGGTTTAGATTAGCATTCTGATTAATGTAAGAGCCTTATAAGAGACCCTAAAAGGGGTGTATTAAATATTCATGACCTTTTTTTTCTCTTTACATCACCCCTCTCGGTTTTAATTTCCCCTTCTCTCTCTCTCTCTCTCTCTCTCTCTCTCTTATATTCCTCCCCTTCTCTCTCTTTCTCACCCTGCTCCTCTCTCTCTCTCTCCTCACCTTGTTTTCATTGCTTCTCCTTCACATTCTCCCTCTCTAATTTATCCCCTTCCTTCTCCCTTCTGTTTCTTTCCATCTGTTTATCAATCTGTATGTTTTACTCTCTCTCTCTATGTCTCTCTCTCTACCTCCCTCTCTCTCTCTCTGTTTCTATCTATCTCACTCTCCCCTTTTCCTTCCCTCACCCTCTCTTCCCCTCCGTCTCTTTCTATCTATCAATCTCTTATCTGTTAACGTATTTGCTTATTCTCTCTCTCTCTCTCTCTCTCTCTCTCTCTCTCTCTCTCTCTCTCCTCGCCCTTCCCACACACCAAATACCTGAGATTAACTTCCTACCTCGTCACATCTTGTTTACGCACCGTCCTCCCCTTACTTCACTTTTCTACCTACCATTGCTGACTGTCCCTCCCTCTCTCCTTCACCCTACCTTCCCTCTCTCCCTCACCCTGCCATTTCTCTCTCACCCTGCCATTTCTTCCTCCCTCCCATCTCTCTTTCGCCCTCATTCTACCTTTCCTCCCTCCCTCCATCACCCTGCCTTTCCTATCTTCTTCGCCCTGCATTTCCTCCCTTTTCTTGTCTTTCCTATCCTCCTTCACTCTACCTTTCCTCCCCCCTTTCCTACCTCACCTTCCCCTTCCTCTTCTCTATCCCTGAACTCCACTCTCCTTTCCTCACCCTGCCCCCTTTTCGTCCCTCTACCTGCCCTCCCTCTCCTCTTCCTTCCTCTCTCCGTGTCATCTCGCCCTTCCCTTCTTCCATTCTCTCTTACCTTACTCTCCTCCTTCTCTCACCTCTCCCTCGTCTCTACCCTTCATCCCTTACACCCATCATCCCATCCCATACGATTTCACTCCCTAACCCTCCCCCCATCCCTATCCCATCCCTATCCCCTTTCTGGCAGGGTTGCATGACACTTAAGACGCCCGTGAGGTTTACCTGTGACCACTGCGTGACCTGACCTGGCCCTTTACCTGTGACCACTGCGTGACCTGACCTGGCCCTGACCACCTTCCCTTAGGCATTAGGGAGTCAAAAGCAAAGGCGAGTCGTTTGTTGTGGTTATGTAATTGATCGTAGGAGTAACTGGGTATTGAAGACGAGGGTTTGTGTAGCACGCGAGAGGAGAGAGAAGAGGTGGGGGGAGTTATAATAGGGGGTAGGAAGTGTGATGAAGGGGGAAGTAAGGAGGAGGAGGAGGTAGGAGAGTGGTAATAGGGAGTAGCAAGTGGGATGTAGGGGAACAAGGAGGGAGGGGAGGTGGGGGAGGGAGGAAGTGGGAAAGGAGGTGGGAGAAAGGAGTGAGGAGGGATTGGGAAAAAGAGAGAGTGTGGTGGAGGGGGGGGGGTTGATGGTTGTTGATTGGTGGGGAGTGGTAAAGGTAGTAGTTGTTGATTGGGAGGTGGTGACAGTGGTGGATGGGTGATGGTGGTTGTTGATTAGATAGCCTTTACCTTCCTAATTATAAAGCGAGGTACCCAATCACAGCTGAGTGATCTGAGATACCATGGGAACGAACCAACTACCCCTTAGGACAACAGTCGAGCTTTGTATCCACTTAACCACCACACCTTTACACCTACCATTGAGTAAAATATTAAAAAAAGATAAAATATTACCAACAACTAATTGACTGATCGATTCCCTTACCTGTAATATGAGACGATGTTAGTGTAATGAGGCTCCTGTAACACGTAAAGAACACACCTGGAGCATCTAGTATATTTTGTGATCAGTGGAGTTATGAAGAAGCCAGTCAAGTCATAACTCAGATTTAATTGGTGACAAGAGGAAGCGAGTGCGTGAGGTGGAAGAAGAGTTTTGGGTATATCCCGTGATCTTTTAACCCAAAGACATAAAATATTTTTCTCGTGTTTTTTTGTAGTAAGTTTTTTTTTGTAGTGATAATAATGCACTAAAATCAAGACAGCAGTTTATCTAGAATTATATTAAGAAACACCGCTGAATGTAAAGTTATTCATAATATTATATATTTTTTAAGTATATTCATCAGTTTTACGGGATATTTTTTTTAATGATAAGACATAAAGGAGAACCATTATGTACAGAGCCAAATAAATAAGCGAGTGACGTGTTTGGTGTATTATGTTAGGAGCAATAAAAGGAACACATGGCATACCTTTACACGGTCTCTTGTGTATTAAAGGACCCGAGCACCTCCCTGTGTATCATGACAAGACACCACGATGACCTCCTGGGGGCCCTCACACACACACACACACACACACACACACACACACACACACACACTCTAACCCCCTTTCCTAAAAACACACAAAAACCAGCCACCTCACTCACGTACTGCCCTTCCTCCCTCCCTCCTTCCATCATCATCATCTTGGTCAGCCCCTCCCCACCCCTACCCCATCCTCCCTCCTCCATCTATCTACCTCTCCCACCTGTCGAGTATTAGAGCAGTGTGAGGAGGGGTAGGAAGAGGGGGGGGGATGTACCAAGGTGATCAGTGACCCCAGCGGCCGTGTATATACAAGCTGCGGGGAGGAGGAGCATCGACCGAGCCAGGGAGGAAGGGAGGGAGGGAGAGGCTTTTATGCTCCCTGGAAAACAATTTATGTAACCATCTCCATATCGTTCGTGATGACAGGGAGGCCGTTCGTGTGAGCCCCAATTTATATAATGGTCAGGATAATATAATTCCTGTATTAACTGATCCTCCCAGTTGGCTCGCCGGAACGCTCACTCGGGGCTATATATAGTTGGGTGTTGTGCCGGGGGAAGGGAGGAGGGAGGGGGTCTTTTTGGTGAGTTTGGTCGTGTTGGTGGTAGCTTAGCTGTGGTAGGGATGTCATTCAAGTGAGCTGAACTGGCTTATAGGGTGAGTTAGCTTTGTCGGTGGCTTAGCTGCGGTTTGGCTGTCATTCCTGTGGTGGGGATGTCATTCACGTGAGCTGAACTGGTTTATAAGGTGAGTTAGCTTTGTCGGTGACTTAGCTGCGGTTTGGCTGTCATTCCTGCGGTGGGGATGTCATTCACGTGAGCTGAAGCGACGACGTTTGGGATGATTTTACTAGTCTGTGGCTTAATTGTGGTATGGTGGCTTTTAGATGATATTAACTGGCTTTAAGGTCAAACGGCCTCGAGTTGACTTGGATCAGTTGGTCGCATTACTAGTGGTTTACCTATACTGACCTGACTCTTAGGTAAACTGATCTGGCTTTAGGGCGATGTGTTTTCTTTGGTGATTGGGCTGAGGTGAATTAGTTGTTTAGTGATTGGGTTGTTAGTAATTAGTTTTTTTTGGTGATTAGGTTGAGGTGAATTGGTTGTTTAGTGATTGATTATGATGAGGTGGAATGTTTTTATGGTGGCTGGGTTGAGGTGATAACTGAGTTGAAAGACATTTTTTGGTGAGTGGGTTGAACTGATAAGCTTTTTTGGTGGTTAGGTGGAGGTGACCTGGCCATTCGGTAATTATGTTGATTGAACCGCAGGTATTTTGGTGGTAAGGTTAAATTGAACTGGCTTATGAGCAGTGTGTGTATAGTGTTGACCTTAATAGATAGTTTTCGTTAACCGGTATTTTGTGAGTAATGATTTGTGATGAACTTTCAGCTTTCGTCACATGAGCGCTGGTTTCATCTGTTAATTTACTGGGGTTGGTCTAATGTGTTGTGTGTGTGTGTGTGTGTGTGTGTGTGTGTGTGTGTGTGTGTGTGTGTGTGTGTGTGTGTGTGTGAGGACTCCCGCTACACCCAGGCAGCCACCCAACAACATGGCCCCGCTGCCCCATCACCACCATCAAAGGCTCACAAGCGACTCAGCTGAGATTGCCCCATCAAGGAAAATATCGCCTCAGCAATACTTGAAGAAGCGTCGTCTGAGCAAGATATTGGCCACCTTCAATCTGTAAGTGCCATCCTCACCCCCCCCGAGATGAAGACTTCCTGCTGACCATCCCTGAGTCCCCAGTACACATTCACTTCAACTCTCAAGTCTATGTATTAATATATCTCTTCGCCTCGCCGCCCCAGTCCACGTTAAATACAATACGTATATGGACAGAAAGATA
Organism: Homarus americanus; assembly: GCF_018991925.1. Taxonomy (NCBI): domain Eukaryota; kingdom Metazoa; phylum Arthropoda; class Malacostraca; order Decapoda; family Nephropidae; genus Homarus; species Homarus americanus. Next base: position 1,866,201 of record NW_024712913.1, read on the forward strand.
ACAGCTGACCAAGAGGGACTTTTCGGAGCTGTAAAACCTCTACCAGACGACAAGCACGACACAGTGACGTAAACGATATTATCTAGAGGAGGCTCACTACTGCACAGAGTTCAGGAGAAAGAGAATCTCGCCTCTTGAGACTCGACGATTCCACATATATGAGGGGAAACGGCAGACATATGGTGTAGGGCTGCACACGTGCCTCTAATACCAACCTCCGATACAACACAACAAACCATTATGGTGCTGTTGACTTTAAATCAGTTTGGAGAGAAAAACTGCTAGTATATTTGAGAGAGTTGGGTACCGTGCTAACTAAAGTGACATAGGTAGTCAGCTTCCTGTTGCAGCATATTTGTATTGTGATCCAGCGAGGGGATGGTATTGCATTCTGGGACCTCGGTTTGCCTCCAAGGAAGTGGAGGATATTCCAAACCTTAAATTTCGACTTAAATGACTATAGCCCTTGCATAAAAAACACAATTTAATAAATGATCAAAATAAGAGAAAATATTACACATGTGCAGGAAGATAGATTTTACTTGTTTATTCGATGCTTCTTTCTGTGAGTCTATGGATCCCAAGTTACAGCCAAAGGCCTCCAGCAATTGTCAACTTCACAATGTTCTATCTTAAGCCTTCTCTTCCCGTCCTATACCATCAAATTTCTTAATCCATCTATTAAGTCTGGACTTCGCTATCTCTTGGGAAACAGTCCTAGAGTCCTCAGAGTCCACTACTGATGTGTTCTTCCTGCAGTATCCTCCGCCCGCTCACTCCTTCAGGTCCTTAGCCCCAACTTGTCCCTCTCTTCCTTTGGGTCTGAGATCTCATCCTCTCCTCTTGTTTCTGCTGCACTTCTTCTGCCCACTGCACATCTATGCATCTCTCAGGAGTCTAGATTTTCTAAGTTTCTGTTTAATCATTAAGGGGCTGGGGATTTCTCTCGGCTGAATAAAATCATCTGGCGTTAGCTTGAATAAAATACTTGAGTAATAAACTATCCTTGAAATGGTTAACTGTAGTGCCGTAACATCCAGGGTGAACTACACGTTGTTGTGGTGGCATGGTAAAGGTGTGAACGAGGTGTTGGTAACAAGGTGACAGCAGTGGTGGTGGTGGGAGTGGTGATTGTGTCTAGTCATCAGTGTGGTCATCCAGGCGTGACCAGTGTCCCCACACCTCACAAAATATCTCCCTCACACGACATCGTCTCCCCTCATTAACTACCATCAACCTGGCCTCTACCATCTCTGACCTCCCACCTTTATCATTCATTACGAGACCTCACAACCATACAAGATCGATTAAACAAATATTCCCATAGCAATCTTTTTAAAATATCCATCCGCAAAATTAAACCCGGAGATCGATATCGCTGACGGTGGTGGGTGCGTTAAGGTGGGTGATCCTATAGTGTGTGTGGGAGGTGCGGGTCTTATGTACGCGAACACGTGGCGGAGTGCGTGGGGCGGCCAGCACGTGGTGTCTAGCGCGTGCCGGGGCGGAAGCAGTCCCTCCAGCGGTCAGTTTTTGCCATTATTGATTGATTCTGGCGTGTGAGGATTGTTCGCCCTTCCATCGCCCCTCTCCCCTCCCCTCCCCACCCTCCAACGATCCCTCGCCCCTCCCAACGACCCCCCGGACATGCCAGGCTGTGGGGGAGGGGAGAATGGTACAAGGGGAGGAAGAAGAGATGATTTGGAGGGGGAGAACCGGGGAGAGAGAAGAAAGAAGTAGTTAAGGGGACGTAGAGGGATAAAAGAGGAAGTAGAGAGAAAATGATTTGGGAGAAACAAACGAAGAGAGATAGAATAAGCAAAGATAAAGGGGGCAGAATGACAGAAAATAGATAACAACGAATTAACATAGGAAGAAGGGGAAGAAGATGAATAACACAGGAACAGGAACTGACAGGTAAAGGACAGGTGTACGGTTAGGAAGACAATAGACGGAGGAGGGGGGAGGGGGAGAGAGAGTAGGTAGGTGGGTAGTGTGGTGAGGGATATTGACCCCTACAGCGAGCTAACACCTTGTCCTGTTGTTCTCTCACTAAAGTTTGTAAACACGTCAGTCAGATGTGAAATAGATCTGTACCGTTGAATAAAAAAAATAGGTATTGAGTTTAGTTCGTATTTCTGTTTATATATTCATCGCCAATATCACTCACTCCTGTAGTGATTATATGAACGAGGGATTATTATTTCTTTGTAGTAGTAGTAGTAGTAGTGTGTATGTATGTATGTATGTATGTATGTATGTATGTATGTATGTATGTATGTATGTATGTATGTATGTAGTGTGTTTGTGTGTGTGTGTAAATCCAAGCACACAAACATACTGTTCTTTGAGGTACAACATAAATTTCAGAGATACAGCTAACTTAGTGTGTGTTCTGAGACAACCTTGACATATATGTGATCACCATTACTCCTCCTCTGGTGAACAAACGATACATTTACACACATATGAGAGCATCATTAGTCCTTACACCAAAATACAACGATCCCATAATTCAACCCCAATCCTCTTGTATATATTATAATCATTAAGGTAATACAAAACTATCTCTAAAAGCCGCTTGTATTTAAGAATATTTCACTGGATATGAAAAATGACAAGTGACGTTTCAGACTAGTAAACAAAGATGAAACTGAAATTCCTCCTGTTGTAATAAACGTAAATATGTCCAGTGTTACTCCCTTCTTGACAACACCCAAAACAGTAAACACAACGTATATAATGAGATTTTTCGGGGGATTAAGAGAAAACGATGGCATGAAACAGTTTCCAGCGGTGACTACGTTAATTTACAGTAACACCATCACTTGTTCGATATTTTACCCCTCTATGGTAACGGGTCGCGGGTAGGGTTTGTATCTGCTTGGATGATGATTAAAATGTATATATCTGTACTGTACACGTAAATGGACTCACAAACCTACGGCATTTTCCTGTACCTTTATGTCTTTTTTTCAGAATGTTAAAATTTGGGATATCTTTTGGACCCTAACATGAATAGTATTACCAATAGTATATTACATTAAAATGACTCAACCCTGAACTAATACGTTTTCCAACCTTCGCTATATGTAATTATCGCACCAAAAGACTATGACCATATCATTAATTCAGGGTTGCAATAAAACACACACACACACACACATAGCCAGACAGACAGAGACAGACTTAGACAGACACAGTGAACAAAGGTAGGCTAACAGGGGTCGTAGCCTCCCCAAGGAGAAAAGAGAGGGGGTATGGGAGGAGGGAGTAGGGAGGAGGGAAGAGGAGGAGTGCATTTATTAGGGAGGAGGGAATTTATTAGTAGGGAGTGGGAATAAATTTATAGAGAAGGACAGAATTGTCGTGGGGGCTGAGGGTGAGGGAAAGGCAATTATATATAGTAAAGTACACTGCGGTGTCTAGGGGGGCTGGTAGGGGTGAGGAAGGGAGGAGGTAGGGAGGAGGGAATGGGAAGGGAGGGTGGAAAGTGTATGGGGAAGATTAGACTGAAGGGGGTAGTGTATAATGCAGTGAAAAGGAGGAATGGATAGAAAGGGGAGAAAGAGGAAAGAAGGATGGTGAAGGAAGGGTGAAGTGGATAGCAAGGGACGAAGGAGGAAGTTGAATGTGGAGGGGGCATGGGTAGTGGAGGAGGGCAGGAACTGGAAGGAGGAGGAGAGGGGTTAGTGGATAGTGGAGACCTTGTAAAGGGATGGGATAAGGGGTAGAGGATGGGCAAAGGGAGAATAGGGTGGATGAAGGAAATGGAAGTAGAACAGCTACGTGGACGGATGAGGGGGCAATGGTGGGATGGGTGAGATAGATGGGGGCAGGAGGAGAGGAGGGGTGAGGTACAGAGAGCAGTTAACGAGTGTACATGACAAAAAAGCTTATTACAAAGGGTGAAATGGGGAGAAAATGGGGGAAGGGGGGATAGGAGGGAGGAGGAGAAGCTGGATAGGGAGAAGGGAGAGAGGGTAGGGGGAGATGGAACGGAGGATAGAGAGGGGGTAAGGGGGTAGAGGGGGGGTAAGGGGGTAGAGGGGGAGAAGGGGGGAGAGGGGAGGGGGGAGAGGTAACTAGTGCCCGTCAACCCGTTCTTTATCGACAATACTCAATGTTTATCATCAATTTTATTACATTTTTATGGTTTCAATTTTATCTTTTGTTTCATTTCCCATTTTTCTGTTATACACAAATTTCGTCTTTTTATCTCTTTAAACAGTTTATTGGATGTTATATTGTTAATTTAGCTTAAGTATTATTGCATTTAATTTTATATAACAATAATAATAATAATAATAATAATAATAATAATAATAATAATAATAATAATAATAATAATAATGTAATAGCAAAAATAATTAAATAACAATACTACTACTAATAATAATGATAATAATAATAAAAAAATAAGACAATAATATAAATAAAAAATAATAATAAAATTAATAATAATAATAATAATAATAATAATAATAATAATAATAATAATAAATAATAATAAATAATAATAATAATAAAATAATAATAATA
>NW_024712913.1:1875742-1889199 GCF_018991925.1 Homarus americanus
GGGGTACCATGGGAGCAAACCAACGACTATCAGTACAGGAGGCGAGCACTATATCCACTCAACCACTGCACCACTAGGCTATACCTATTGACAACGTGAATACAAACAGCATATTTCCCCACCTCCCTCCGTGTCGTTACGTTAGGTTTGTGTCTTCACCTTTATCTCGCTGTAACAACCAATTCTTATCTTATGCATTAATGATTATAGAAGTCTTCAGCTGTGTGTTAAAGGGTACTGGAAAGACTGTATCACACGTCACCTTACTGTCCAAGAGACCATTAAAAAAGACTAACCTAGAGAGGAAATCAATCATAAAAATGCCTTAATTGCCGATGAAGACAAACAGCAACTCGCACCGATAACGAAACTTGGAACAAAAAAATCCATTGGTGACTGATTCCCTGCAGCAGCCAGAGAGAGAGGAGTCACCCACCCGCCTCTCCATCACTAGAATACTAAGACATTCCTACGTGAACATCTATACGAGTCTAAGCTTAAGATACACCACAGAATGGAGAGGCAAAACAATGTCACTATTCCAATAAGACTTTACCGGATAAATAATTAGATTCGCTCTGTCAAGCTTCGAGAAGTGGAGGATAAAAATTTACATACAAAACCTGTGAAATCCGGCAGCAGGGGTGAGGGGGTGGCGGAGGGGTGGGGTGGTGGGACGGGGAGGGGTGAGGGGGGAAGGGCGTGAGGGGCTGGGGGTGGTGAGTGAGCGGTGGGGGGGGGGAGGCAGGGGTGAGGGGGTGAGTGAAGGGGGAGAGTGTCAATAATAGTGAGATCTCTAAACTTTACATTCTGAAACAACTTTTATTATAGGATTTTATAGCCATCTGATTTGTTAATTAAGGACACACACTACTATATTGTCACGCCTCCCCTTACCATCCCCCCTCCCCACACCGCTACCCTCTCCCTCTCCCCACACCGCTACTCTCCCCCTATCCACACCGCTACCCTCCCCCTCCACATGCCACCCCTCCTCCCTCACACCGCTACCCCCTCTCACACCGCAACCCCTCCCCACACCGCCTCTCCACACCGCTACCCTCCTCCTCTCCACCATGCCACATTCCTCTCCTCAAACACCCCCGTCTTACATCGGCAACCCCCCTCCTCCCCCTCCCCACACCAAAGTACAAAATTAAGGCTATTTTTTATCGATCTCTTTTACGTGGCCACATCCATCCTTTGTTTTCAAGTCTTCGCTTATAAAATGGCCATAGATTGCTCATTCCAATGGCCATAGATCACTCATTCCAATGGCCATAGATCACTCATTCCAATGGCCATAGATCACTCATGTCATTGGAAGGAGTCTATTACAGCCCTGATAATGTTTCTAATCTACAATAGTTTTCCACCACAAAAGAAAATAAAAAACTTAAGAAAAAATAGAAAACGGGAGACGGCTGAGTACCTCAAGTTACATGGCTAACTACATGGCACTCGAGGGTGACTTCAACTTATGCTTGGTGATACCTTACGCCTCTCTTTATGTGACCTTCGACCTTCGACCTGTTGACCCTAGAAATAGAGCAGCTCTTTGGTGTGTGTGTGTGTGTGTGGAGTGTAAATATCACTGCTCTTACTGTTCACGGGTTGGGTTGCACACTTAACTAGCTATATAACCTGCGGATATAGTTATACAAGCTACGGACATACATACTGACATAACCTGTAGACATACATACTGGCAGCCACCACTGACCGCCCTACTCAAGTGATCTCGTCGGGGGGTTGAATAATAATAAAGGGAGTACAAAGAATAACCAGAGAGAGAGAGAGAGAGAGAGAGAGAGAGAGAGAGAGAGAGAGAGAGAGAGAGAGAGAGAGAGAGAGAGAGAGAGAGAGAGGAGAGACCATGACGGAACGGGGATGAAAAGATGAAGGGGTGAAATAGAATGATAAATGAATAAATAAGGTAGGCGAGTGGGAAAGGGTTATAAAGCGGGAGGAAGGAAGAGGAGGGACAATAAGTGGGGGGGGGGGACCCAGATGAAATATTAAGGAGGTTATCGAGACAATACGTGATAACAGGTGTGAGATGGATCAACTGACGATTGGACAAGGCAGATGAATAATGGAAAAGTGACTAATGGGAAATTGAATAATGGAAGATTAGACACTGGCAGACTGGGCACTGGCAGACTGGGCACTGGGATATTGGACAAGTTAGATTAGACACTGGCAGACTGGACACTGGCAGACTGGGCACTGGGATATTGGACAAGTTAGATTAGACACTGGCAGACTGGACACTGGCAGATGGGCAGATTGGGGAAATGTTAGATTAGACACTGCAGACTGGGCACTGGGATATTGGACAAGTTAGAATACACTGGCAGACTGGACACTGGCAGACTGGGCACTGGGATATTGGACAAGTTAGATTAGACACTGGCAGACTGGACACTGATATTGGGCAGTTAGATTAGACACTGGCAGACTGGACACTGGGCAGACTGACACTGATATTGGACAAGTTAGATTAGACTGGCAGACTGGACACTGGGATATTGGGACAAGTTAGATTAGACACTGGCAGACTGACACTGGGATATTGGACAAGTTAGATTAGACACTGGCAGACTGGACACCAGATTGGGAAAGTTAGATTAGACACTGCAGACTGGGTACCTGGGATATTGGACAAGTTAGATTAGACACTGGCAGACTGGACACTGGCAGATTGACACTGGATATTGGACAAGTTAGATTAGACACTGGCAGACTGGACACTGGCAGATTGGGCAAGTTAGATTAGACACTGGCAGACTGGGCACTGGATATTGACAAGTTAGATTAGACACTGGCAGACTGGGCACTGATGGCAGTTAGATTAGACACTGGCAGACTGGGCACTGGATATTGGACAAGTTAGATTAGACACTGGCAGGCACTGGCAGACTGGGCACTGGCAGACTGACACTGGCAGACTGGGCACTGGGATATTGGACAAGTTAGAATAGACACTGGCAGACTGGACACTGTCAGACTGGACACTGGCACTGGCACTGGCAGACTGGGCACTGGATATTGGACAAGTTAGATTAGACACTGGCAGACTGGACACTGGGATATTGGACAAGTTAGATTAGACACTGGCAGACTGGACACTGGCAGATTGGGTGGATAGACACTTGACACTGGCAGACTGACATTGGCTGACACTGGCAGACTGGACACTGGCAGACTGGGAAATGGCAGAATGGGCACTGGGAGATTGGACAGTTAGATTGGACACTGGGCAGACTGGCACTGGGATGTTGGCTGGTTAGATTAGACATTGTGAGAATGGGTACTGGATGTGGGATGTTAGATTAGACACTGGCAGACTGGACACTGGGTTTGGTGTTGTGCAGACTGGACACTGGCAGATTGGGTGTTGGTTGTGGTGTGGGTTGGGTGTTGTTGTGGTTGGGCTGGGATATTGGACGGAATATGTTGTATAGCTATTAGGCATATAATTATAATATTACCCCTAAAAAATAGACATGTACCTGAAATCGTTGAAAATAATAAATGTAAATGAAGACTTTATCTGTTTATATATATATATATATATATATATATATATATATATATATATATATATATATATATATATATATATATATGTTTATGTTTGTACTGCGTATGGACTTTATTCTCATTTTGTTTATCTGCGTTTACGTGTCCGTGTCTGCCTGTGTCTGTCACGCTCTCATTATCTGTACACGGAGGCTCTCCAAAACATATATGTACACGCGCAATCACACACACAAATAATCCATGTTGTTCACGTATACAGTCACACACGTACACCCATAAACACACGCACACACACAAACACAAAGCATTATATTTAAACACACGCACACTTCCATGCACACTAATTAGCACCACATGACATCCATTTCTTGGAAGAGTAACATTAACAGATTAATTATATGTAAACAAAGCGAGCTGGAAACTGGACTTACAAGGTAATCTAAATATTCTTTAACTAAATAATTCCATAATCATATTCCACTATACCATATTATGTTATTATCTCTTTATCATGAGGCTATATACACTATATATTATACTGATTATTTTATATATAAAGTCACATTACACATCGCTGCATTATAATTTTCTGTAATGTAATGCTGCATCACATATAAGTTACTAGACTAACGTACAGCCACCACAACACGCGTCACAGACTTAACCCTAATCCCCAACATCACTGACACAATATCTGAGAGGAAGAACATACAAAAAAAAAAAATGAGGTAATGATTATGAGCGCTTAGGCTGATTAAATGGGATAGTTATAATTGAATTTTAAGGAGTGAGGAGTGGTAATTTGTGAGTGAGTGGTGGTGAGTGAGTGATCAAGCCGCCGTCCCCGGGAAAACAAAACACGTCAGAAAGAAAACAAGAGAATTAAGGATATCAAATAGTCATTGCGTGTGTCCTTCCTTCCTACCTCACTCACTCCTCCCTGCTTCTCTCCCTCTCGTTCTGCCTCACAGCACAAACATGGCAACTTACGGGGGAGGGGGGGGGGGGAGGGGATGAAACACCTCATTATTACACATTTTTTACGATATCTCATAAACAAAAAACTCAACAACAACAAAAACAAAACTTCAGCCTTCAATCGATGAATCAACAGCGTAAAAACTTCGATTAGAACAACATTCACTAGAGGCCTTTGACTATGTTTCATAATCGACCAGAACCAAAGAGCGAAAATTTCTGCTGGGAAGTGGACGAAAGGAGAAATCCTGGGAAATCTGAGCGCCGAAGTTGTCATTTAATTCTGTAGGGCAATTTGTCTCGAGGTTATAATGTGACTATGATTGCCTTTACTAATTAGGAGAGCGACTTTTTTGTCCACGAGGTGGAGGATTTCTTTCTCTGACACTTCTTCTCTCTCTTCCTCCTCACTATGGCAGGAATCCATATTATGCTTTTGATTCTGTTGTAGTAGTGTTCACGGTTGGGTGAGTGGGGTGACGGGTGTGGGATGGAGACTATGGTGAGCAGGAGGAGAGATGGAAGGGCTAAAAAAGAAAGGGAAGAATGGGTTAGGAAAAGATATATGTTTGAGGGGATAGAAAGAGATGGAATGACAAAGAGATAAGCAATAAATCACACTCAAAGCAATAGAAAAAATGTTGAGGCAATTCCGATAACTGATGCACAAAGATTAATATAACAGGTAAGCGTAGAAAAGAAAAGTTAAATGAAGTCAAAACTCAAAGCTAACCCAGCGAGTGTATCATCCACGATTCAACAACATTAGGCTATGAAAACCTTGTCAGCATTTTAATCTAACACAAGACTTCGTTCCTTAAATCATATCTGGGATAAATAAATATAAATAGATGGAAACATAAACGAATAAACGAAGAAGAAATTGCTAAATACACGACTAAAGAGGACAGGAAAAAACGTGAATATAATTAATGAGGAAGCGAGTCACAAATAACGAGACGAGTCAAGTAATTAAGGGATACGTTTTTATTATCTTATTCAACGTTAATGTGGCACCAAAATAGCTTAATTCTTGACAATAGAAGAAAAAATGGTGAACAAACGCAAGCCAATATTAATATAGAGTAAGGCATCTATCATGACATTGCCACAGACATCCAAATTTAAAAAAAAGCTACAGTCGCGTACCTGGAATATTTATTGTAAAACCCAGCCTAACCTCATCTGATAAATAAGAAATTAAGGACAAGTAGGGGATATATCTTCTTTTTCCATAACAACAAAACCATTGGGATAAATGTAACGATACAAAACATTTATAAAACACACATTTTCAAAAAGCAAACAACGAAAACAAAACAAGAAATATCTACTCACTGTTAGGACACACTGTACTAATGCGTTTGTGATAATAAAATACATGAAATATCACATTCACACCAAATCAACACTGAAAAATAAAGTAAGAACACAAACCCGACCAACACGAGTACAATTATAATCAGTAGGTCATGAATACATTAACTACAAACACATAAATCAATATACAAATAAATAAATGTCTAACAATAAAAGTTCAACAATAAAATACAGTTCAGTAGCCATGAAGATAACAAACCATGACTCCTAAGCCCTGATGCATGTTGGCCAGTGACCACACACAGGTACGCACCCCAGCTGATCCAGGTAAACAAACCTTTCCATACATTGATTTCCTCCACGTGGACAAGCTGCCATTATCCTGCCAGCCGCCCAGATTATGTCCCCGGTCGACAGGAAGAGCAGTGAGTGTAGGGATTATGGGAGGGATGAAGGAGGGAGGAGGTAAAAGGAAGGGGTAGATGGGATAGTTTGAAGGTTAAATAATCGGATGAGGACAGATAAATGAGGGGTATACAGGACAAATGAAGAGCAAATAGGTGAGTAGATGAGGAATAAATGAATGGGAGATGAGACAGGTGAGGAGTAAATAGGAAGGTAGGTAGATGCAAGACACATTAGGGATGTATTAGACACAAAGGGTGCACATGAGAGGAGGGAGGCAATTTATTAAAATGTTGGTGCTATGGTGGAAGGAAACAATATAAAAGTTCGTACTGAGAATGGCATTTGAAATGTTGTTAATGGCTCAACAAATGAACACACTTAACGAAAATGCTAGTACGAACAGGTTAGCTAAGTTAGGTTTGGTTAGCTAAGGCCAGTATGTTAATTCTTCTGACAAAAACAAAATCCTAGTCAATGTATTAGACTGTCAGTAAAATACTGTATTTTCCACGTTCTTTAAAAGTACCTCACCCTCTACCACCACTCCTACACCAGCCCCCTCCCAAAAAAAAATAAAGGCCTAGAATTATTGACTGGTGCTCATCACATACATGTTAATAAGATATTTTATATATGCCACACATTATTCGCATAAATATACACATAAATCAAGATGCTTAAATTTCTTCTTCAAACAAGTTAACAACAGCTAGACGTACGGTATAAGGAATGTTTAACAACCTTTCGTCTACAGGGGGTTTCTGTGATGAATAAAATTGTCTGGTGTTAGCCAAATAACATATATAAGTGACGTCTCCGTAGTGAAGGAAATCTCGAAAATTTTGTGTTGACACTTTCATTAACCTATTGTTTTCATTTTTCACCTGTTGAGTTAGAACTATATTTATAAACATTAATATAAAATGACAGGTCACTGTCACCAGTAATCTGCCACAGTAAAACATAAATATTGGAACCTCACTATGTCAATATTGAAAACAATATAATTTTGAGAATGATGAAGGCCTGGGAAGGATTACATCACAGATCATATTATCATTTCAGCTGTTTTGTTTATATGGAATCTTATTTATGTCGATAAAACGATTTTTATTCTGGAGGACCACAGATATTATTGCTCATTTATTAAACATTGGCCACTCATCCAACCATACAGATTACATTGTTTTGTTGTTTTTAAGTCATGTATACAGTATACTGAACTGTAATATTACTTAGTCATTTCTGGGAAGATTAAAGGAAGGCTGATTGTAGCAAGAGTTGGAAGCAAAATCTTCAGCTTTTGTTGAAAATTAATAATTAGGGCAGTTAGGTTATATAATGTGTGACAATAATTATAAGTTCTAAAAGCTTAATGGAGATTTGCATAATGAAAAATTGATACATAAATAACTTAATTTATATTTATACCTTATAATTTGACATGTTTTCAGATATAAGCTGTTAGTGGATGTAAAGGCCTGGGACTTAGGGATAGAAATCACTTACCAGGCTAATCAGGATCTTAATAAAGGAAAGTCAAGGACCATGGTTTTCCGAGGAATAACAAACAACCGTTAGAGGTTGGCATCTCTTTACTATAAAATATAACACAAAACTCTGACACCACTCAACAAACATCAAATAATAACGGGAGTCAAACAATTAATGGAAGCAACAATTAAAGGAATCAAACAAATAATGGGGTCAGCAATTAATGGATTCAAACAATTAAATGGAGTCAACAATTGATAGAATCGAACAATAAAGGGGAGTCAGCAATTAATGGAATCAAACAATTATAGAATCAAACCATGAACAAATATTTCCTACGGCAGTGGCCCTGGGGGAAGGTTCTGGAACGCGGTGATGCACACTCAGGGCAGGGAAGCGTCCGCCGCTCCACTCCGGCAACGTCTTGAAAAGGCAGGAGAAAACCGCGGGGCACTGACGGAATGTGATGAACTGATGGTCGGTATGCGGTAGTAGACACCGTGATAGTTGGCAGCAGATAGGTGAAGGTCTGGGAACACAGCCTACGAGTCTGCGGACCTATGATGAGATCACAGCCAGAATTTGACACAGCAGGCAGCTTAGATATCGACGGTATGGCGGTTGGGCTGACCCTGCTCGCAGGGAGAGGCAGTCGCTGCTGTTATCACCTCCGTCCAACCACCTCAAGGGTCGTCTGCACCCAGCAAACGAAAGCGAGAGTTAGCAGCGGTAAATTCAGGCCGGAGGATCGTTTCGCCCCTTACAGTGACTACTAATAGGTAGTAGCAGCTATCAAACAGGAGGTACTACTGCCTGGGAAGATATTGAAGCATAATGTGTTGTCTAATGGTGCAGAGACCCTGCTGCCATATGTGACCAAGTCTCCAGTTGCTGATCTGACTTTCTACCTTATTTACACAATAATTGCAGGTCTTCAATTGTTTCTCTTACTCTGACAACACAACATACATTATATTGTTTTCTACTAGTGATCTTTTTTTTTTTTAGTGGGTCTTTATCATTATTTTTTTTCTTGTATTATAATTGTTGTTTATTTTACATATTTTGTTAATTTTATTACTATTATTATTATTATCATCATCACTATAATTAAATTGTTATTATTTAATTATATTATCGCCCCCCAGGCCTTGATGGGTCATTCAAAAATTATTTGTGCCTGGGTGGGCTGGATGCCCTTAAAAACCTGTAAAGATCATTCATAATTACTCAAGAGTCTGAGTGGTGGGACAGGGAGCCCTGCACCTTTTATTTATGTTTTATTTGATATCAATTTTATATAAAGATGATTTATTAACTCCTTTTGTATATAAACGGTAGTGCAAAACAGTTAGTTATGTATGATTTCTTTTACTAAATAATATAACATAAAAGTATATATTATAAATACATATGTATATATTAGTTGTTGCAAATATATTTAAACAATTATGAATGTTAACTCTATATTATGGACACACACACACACACACACACACACACACACACACACACGTCTTGATGCACCTGAACGAACTCTGGATTTGATCACATTGTCTCGTACCTGCACCTCTTATTGGTACCGATGTGGCTAATATTCAATACAGATGTTGTTGTGTTTTTCCTTTAGATACTATAGTCTATGTGCATATAGAAACAAACAAACCCTTATAGTCAACAACCTATTGTTAAAAAATATTGTTGCTTTAAAAAGTTCATTTGATTTTTGGTACATAAGGAAATTACATGCAGTATTTATATATTTTTCACGGAGATTGGTAACACTGTTCTACTTAATAAAATCTTTGGCAATACTTTTGATCTTGATATTTTGATAAACTGTGAATTATTATGATACTTAAGGTGAAAACTATGGTGGTTGACATTGTTCATCTTGTTTGCCTCAAGCATATGAACATATGCCTCAACCTCTATGATATAAACAAAAACAACAAATAATTTACCTTGTGAGTGTAAAAACCGACCGGCACCAAACTTTCTTTCTCTTTATTTCATCACTTTGTCTTCTTTTACATCTTGGAGGTGAAGTGACATAAAAAATCACGTGTGTAAATGCAAGTAGTAGAATCATCCCTAAAGCTGAACATTTAACAAGCCTTAATGTGTCTCATACTACCTGAAGTTGGCACCGTTATATGTTTCCAGCACTGCGGCAGGTGTTAGTACAATTACAGCATAATAGAGAACATCTAATATCCCCCCCTGACACATCAAGGCCTGCGGGTCAACAAATCACAATGTGTGGTTTATGGACCTGCTACTGAACATCAAATTTCAAAGCTAAAACACTAAATTATCTTAATTCTGAATGTACAGATTTTAAAAACTGCACAAAAACCTGCCATTAATGAGCCGTTTCAAAACCGATAAATCCCAGAATTTACCTTAATCCCTCTTCTTAGCGTCGGGCAGGGGTGCAACTCAGTCTTGGTGTCACAGACAAGGTGGTACATAGGTCAACAATTGCCGTTAATCTCAATTTGGTAATGACTTATCACCCTGTAAAAACAACAAAGCAATATTAAAAGTTCCACCTTCTAAAGTTAGTAGATGAGAAAAAGCAGCTTGATATTCTCAGTCACATCAGAATTCTTTATTTCCTATGAGTAGATTTCAATGGGAATGTATTACATGACTGAATTTATTATTTAGCCAATGGGTATAAGAGTCGGTGTACTCATTATGATGCCAACGTGTTTATTTTACTAAGTGTTTACATGTGAAGTACACAAAATAGCACACATCAACGACAACATTTACAACAAGCACAACAAATAAATAAGCACAACAATGATGACAGCAGAAAGATGCACAATAACAGTGACATCAACTGCACAATAAATACAACAAAATAACGACAACAACACATTCAACAAATAACCCTACATAAACATAAAATACAGCAACAAGTACAATAAAAAACAAGCAATACTAACCAACAACAACAAACTACTCAACAATAACAGCAACTACAACAATAACAGCAATACTACTGCAACAATAACAACAGCCACTACAACAACAAACAACAATACTACAACAACAATAACAACAGCCACTCCAACAACAATAACAACAGCCACTACAACAAATAACAACAGCCACTACAACAACAACAGCCACTACAACAACAATAACAACAGCCACTACAACAACAATAACAGCCTACAACAACAATAACAACAGCCACTACAACACCAATAACAACAGCCACTACAACAATAACAACAATACTACAACAACAATAACAACAGCTGCTACAACAACAATAATAACAACAGCCACTACAAAACAATAACAACAGCCACTACAACAACAGCCACTACAACAATAACAACAACAGCCACTACAACAATAACAACAGCCACTACAACAATAACAACAGCCACTACAACAACAACAACAGCCACTACAACAACAATAACAACAGCCACTACAACAACAATAACAACAGCCACTACAACAATAACAACAGCCACTACAACAACAACAAAGCCACTACAACAACAATAACAACAGCCACTACAACAACAATAACAACAGCCATACTACAACAACAATAACAACAGCCACTACAACAAAAACAACAGCCACTACAACAACAATAACAACAGCCACTACAACAATAACAACAGCCACTACAACAATAACAACAGCCACTACAACAACAATAACAACAGCCACTACAACAAAAAACAACAGCCACTACAACAACAATAACAACAGCCACTACAACAACAATAACAACAGCCACCACAACAACAATAACAACAGCCACTACAACAACAATAACAACAGCCACTACAACAACAATAACAACAGCCACTACAACAATAATAACAAACCATAACAATAACAACAGCCACTACAAACAACAATAACAACAGCCACTACAACAAAAAACAACAATCACTACAACAACAATAACAACAGCCACTACAACAATAATAAACAGCCACTGCAACAACAATAACAACATTGCTACAACAATAACAACAGCCACTACAACAACAATAAACAACAGCCACCAACAATAACAACAGCCACTACAACAATAACAACAACAGCCACCACAACAATAACAACAGCCACTACAACAACAATAACAACAGCCACTACAACAAAAAATAACAACAGCCACTACAACAATAACAACAGCCACTACAATGTCAACAACAGCTGCTACAACAATAACAACAGCCACCGCAACAACAATAACAACAGCTGCTACAACAACAATAACAACAGCCACTACAACAACAATAACAACAGCCAATACAGCAATAACAACAGCCACTACAACAACAATATCAACAGCCACTACAACAACAACAACAACAGCCACTACAACAACAATAACAACAGCCACTACAAATAATAACAACAGCCACTACAACAACAATAACAACAGCCACTACAACAACAATAACAACAGCCACTACAACAACAATAACAACAGCCACTACAACAATAACAACAGCCACTACAACAACAATAACAACAGCCACTACAACAATAACAACAGCCACTACAACAATAACAACAGCCACTACAACAACAATAACAACAGCCACTACAACAACAATAACAACAGCCACTACAACAACAACAACAACAGCCACTACAACAACAATAACTACAGCCACTACAACAACAACAACAACAGCCACTACAACAATAACAACAGCCACTACAACAACAATAACAACAGCCACTACAACAACAATAACAACAGCCACTACAACAACAATAACAACAGCTGCTACAACAAAAATAACACCACTACAAACAACAATAACAACAGCCACTACAACAATAACAACAGCCACTACAACAACAATAACAACAGCCACTACAACAATAACAACAGCCACTACAACAACAATAACAACAGCCACTACAACAACAATAACAACAGCCACTACAACAACAATAACAGCCATCACAACAATAACAACAGCCACTACAACAACAACAACAACAGCCACTACAACAACAATAACAACAGCCACTACAACAACAATAACAGCCACTACAAATAAATAACAACAGCCACTACAACAATAAAAGCACTACAACAATAACAACAGCCACTACAACAATAACAACAGCCACTACAACAATAACAACAGCCACTACAACAACAATAACAACAGCCACTACAACAATAACAACAGCCACTACAACAACAATAACAACACCTGCTACAACAAAAATAACAACACCAAAATATCAACAACAGTGACTAGACAAATCGGTATCACAGGAAGGGCGAATTTACTGTACTGTGGCAGTAATTATTTCACGCCTCGACGAATTACAACACGACAAGGCTGGCAGCTGTACAAGTAACAACACCTGCTCTAAATCGCGTGGAATGAGGAACATGTTAGGTGTTATGGTGTGTTGTAATTATTGGGCTGTAATTGGTGGGTTGTAATTGTTAGAGTTGTAATTGGTGAGTTGTAATTGCTAAAGAAATTGAATAAATATGAGTTAATTTAATCTTCTTTTCCACTGTCTTTCTTGTGTTCTGATGCCAGTGAATTTTCTTCCCTTCCACATTACCCTGCCATAATACTACTACCTTCATTCACTTCCTTCCTACATTACGTTCCTTCCTCTTTTCCCATATTATTACACTCCCTTCCCATCATTATCCTCCCTGCCATCCCATGTTGTGACTCTCC
>NW_024712913.1:1889299-1912387 GCF_018991925.1 Homarus americanus
ATAAGATCAGGAGAAGTGCCTCAGTCATTGGCTCTCTTGGAGATTGGACCTGTCAGTCACAGTCGTTGGTTAACTACAGCTCTTCGTTTCTGCAGGATTTGGATTTCCAAACACGAATTGAAGGGCAAAGTGCTGAAGAATTTGAGGTTAATTGTTGAATTTATTATTGGAGTTTATCTTCCCCAGTGGTTTAGTGTGAAACTTAATCCTATGTGGGTGGATGGGCCCAATCACCTTTTGTTTCAATTGCAGCTAGTAAGAACACAGAGGAAGGTAGTGAGGGACATCGTGTTACCTGTGGCAAGAAGGTCCGCTTGGTATGCTCGATCAGAAGTAGTTTTGCAAGCAATGCTTTGCAGTCAATGTACCAATCTCCGAACCGAGGCTGTAGAAGTCATTCTAAAGATTAGAGGAACGCTAATAGATGACGACCAGTTGGGAGACTGTTCGTTTCATTCAAGAAAAGTTCCCCCAATAAACGTCAATGCCACCAAATTGTCAGAATTGGTTGACTTGAGCTTGGAAGTCTTAGAGCCACCATTGACAACAAGTCTAACTAGCCAAGAATTGAGAAACCTTAAAGAGACTCCAATGCAGGTGCCGAAGTGGCCTTCCCACACTCAAAGTGTGGAGAGATGTGTGAAAATGGTCACAGAAGCAGCGGGCCATGTTTACAGCCACGAGAGGCGAGAAGGTTACATCAAAGCACAAATAGCAAGCAGACTACTGATGACAAGAAACCAAAGAAAAGAGAGTATGAAGGCATTGGTTACTTTCAAATAGACTACGGATAATAAAATATAATAATTTGAAACTTGAAACAGTAACATGTGTGCAAACGCTGGTTATGTTATAAATTCACAAATATGTACATTTAAAAATCCATTTGATGTAGGTAGGACTTATTATAAAAAAAAATTTATGCCAGAATATTGTTTTGCATGCTTAAAGACTACAATAAATTGCTACCAAATTACTCGATTTTCAATTTAGCCAGTTCATCCCCTAAATTGACACACCCTAGTAGGTAGGTGGGTAGTGTGGTGAGGGATATTGACCCCTACAGCGAGCTAACACCTTGTCCTGTTGTTCTCTCACTAAAGTTTGTAAACACGTCAGTCAGATGTGAAATAGATCTGTACCGTTGAATAAAAAAAATAGGTATTGAGTTTAGTTCGTATTTCTGTTTATATATTCATCGCCAATATCACTCACTCCTGTAGTGATTATATGAGCGAGGGATTATTATTTCTTTGTAGTAGTAGTAGTAGAAGTAGTAGTAGAAGAAGTAGTAGTAGTAGTAGTAGTAGTGTGTATGTATGTATGTATGTATGTAGTGTGTTTGTGTGTGTAAATCCAAGCACACAAACATGCCGTTCTTTGAGGTACAACATAAATTTCAGAGATACAGCTAACTTAGTGTGTGTTCTGAGACAACCTTGACATATATGTGATCACCATTACTCCTCCTCTGGTGAACAAACGATACATTTACACACATATGAGAGCATCATTAGTCCTTACACCAAAATAGAACGATCCCATAATTCAACCCCAATCCTCTTGTATATATTATAATCATTTAAAAGCCGCTTGTATTTAAGAATATTTCACTGGATATGAAAAATGACAAGTGACGTTTCAGACTAGTAAACAAAGATGAAACTGAAATTCCTCCTGTTGTAATAAACGTAAATATGTCCAGTGTTACTCCCTTCTTGACATGTTTAAAAACAACACCAAAAACAGTAAACACAACGTATATAATGAGATTTTTCGGGGGATTAAGAGAAAACGATGGCATGAAACAGTTTCCAGCGGTGACTACGTTAATTTACAGTAACACCATCACTTGTTCGATATTTTACCCCCTATGGTAACGGGTCGCGGGTAGGGTTTGTATCTGCTTGGATGATGATTTAAATGTATATATCTGTACTGTACACGTAAATGGACTCACAAACCTACGGCATTTTCCTGTACCTTTATGTCTTTTTTTCGGAATGTTAAAATTTGGGATATCTTTTGGACCCTAACATGAATAGTATTACCAATAGTATATTACATTAAAATGACTCAACCCTGAACTAATACGTTTTACAACCTTCGCTATATGTAATTATCGCACCAAAAGACTATGACCATATCATTAATTCAGGGTTGCAATAAAAACACACACACACACACACATAGCCAGACAGACAGAGACAGACTTAGACAGACACAGTGAACAAAGGTAGGCTAACAGGGGTCGTAGCCTCCCCAAGGAGAAAAGAGAGGGGGTATGGGAGGGGTAGGGAGGGAAGAGGAGGGGGGAGGCATTTATTAGGAGGGGAGGGGAGCGACAGGTGGGTGGGAATAAATTTATAGAGGAAGGACAAATTTGTCGGGGGTGAGGGGTGAGGGAAGGCAATTATATAGTAAGCACACTGCGGTGTCTAGGGGGCTGGTAGGGGTGAGGGAAGGGAGGGGAGGAGGGGAATGGGAAGGAGGGGGTGGGAGAAAGTGTATGGGGAAGATTAGACTGAAGGGGGGAAGTGGGCAATGGAAAGAGAAAGGAGGAATGGATAGGTGAAAGGGGAAGAGGAAATGGATAGTGAAGGAAAGAGGGGTAGGTGGATAGCAAGGGAAGAAGGAGGAAGTTGAATGTGAGGGGGTATGGGTAGTGGGAGGAGGCGGGGAACTGGAAGGAGGGGAGAGGGGTTAGTGGATGGAGGGATGGGCAAAGGGAGAATAGGGTGGATGAAGGGGAAATGGAAGAACAGCCACGACGGATGAGGGGCAATGGTGGGGGGGGAGCGGGTGGGAGATAGATGGGGGGGGCAGGAGGGGAGAGGAGGTGAGGCACAGAGAGCAGTTAACGAGGTACATGACAAAAGCTTATTACAAAAGGGTGAAATGGGGAAAATGGGGGGAAGAGGGGATAGGAGGGGAGGGGAGAGGGGAGCTGGATAGGGAGAAGGGAGAGGGTAGGGGGAGATGGAACGGAGGATAGAGAGGGGGTAAGGGGGTAGAGGGGGGGTAAGGGGGTAGAGGGGGAGAAGGGGGGAGAGGGGAGGGGGGAGAGGTAACTAGTGCCCGTCAACCCGTTCTTTATCGACAATACTCAATGTTTATCATCAATTTTATTACATTTTTATGGTTTCAATTTTATCTTTTGTTTCATTTCCCATTTTTCTGTTATACACAAATTTCGTCTTTTTATCTCTTTAAACAGTTTATTGGATGTTATATTGTTAATTTAGCTTAAGTATTATTGCATTTAATTTTATATAACAATAATAATAATAATAATAATAATAATAATAATAATAATAATAATAATAATAATAATAATAATGTAATAGCAAAAATAATTAAATAACAATACTACTACTAATAATAATGATAATAATAATAAAAAAATAAGACAATAATATAAATAAAAAATAATAATAAAATTAATCCAGTAGCAGGTAACCACACTAAATATTCACCATAGAGCTTTGTTACCTGGCAAGACCCTTTATTTGCATGTTAATTCCAAGGTAACTGTAGTGGCTAGTCAGCTCCATTAACGTCAATGTTGTTCTCTTATGACATGAAAAATCAATCAATCAATCAATCAATCAATCAATCAATCAATCAATCAATCAATTTAATATATAAAGGACGGGGAAATGTGTTCTTTATATGTACAGGAAATCATAAAGGTGATCTTATTGCTATTATGACGGTGATGAGTTATTATTATTATTATTATTATTATTATTATTATTATTATTATTATTATTATTATTATTATTATTGTTATTGTTATTGTTATTGTTGTTGTTGTTGTTGTTGTTGTTGTTGTTGTTGTTGTTGTTGTTGTTGTTGTTGTTAAGATATTAAATTTTGAGGTAATAAAATGATGGCGAAGGTATGGCTATAAGGGGAGGATGGTAGTAATAGTAGTAGTAGCAGTAGTATTAGTAGTAGTAGCAGTAGTATTAGTAGTAGTAGTATTGGTAGCATTATTATTATTATCATTACTACTACCAGGTATAATCACCTAGCTCATCTAACATAACATAGCGGTATACTTAGACTGTTTCCCTTACAGTCATATTATGTAGACTGTGTGTACATCAGGGTGACCAGTTTACAGTCTCAAATGACCAGTTACTAAGTTTTCTGATATATGTCTTTCTGGATTATCAATTAGAGATTAGTAAGGTAACACACATCCACTTGACTCCCGATACACTTAGGATCCAAAATGGCGTCATAATTACACTGATACTCTACCGTAACTGGGCGCCTTCTCTCATACCCAATTAACGAGAGAAAATAAACAGACGAAGCGTGACGATACTGGTGTAATATCATCACCATATTAGTCACCATATTCGGTACAGTCTCAACACAATATCAACACCATATTCGGTATAGTCTCAACACAATATCAACACCATATTAATCACCATATCCATAATTAATACATCATAAGTAAACTATTCATAAGTCATCTCATTCTCCAAGTCAGTTAAAAAAATAAAGATAACTTGATACATATTCTGAGATTCCATACCTGGCTGTAGCGGTAAGAGAGCCAGGCCAGGTTGCAGGGGGTTCCACCTTTATGAGTCAACTAATAATAGGTATTGAGCAGCCTACTGTAGCAGCACGACCTGTAGGGCAGTGTGTCTGGCTATGATTAAGAGGTATACGGCGCTATTTATTGGGCACACGTGTTGTACACAAGGGGTGAATGTTCCTAATACTCAGTCACCCAAATGTTTACCTCTATACTGTTATGACACGTGTTGTTATGTGAATGTTTATGGTGTTTATAGTGTTTATGGTGTTTATGGTGTTTATAGTGTTTATAGTGTTTATGGTGTTTATGGTGTTTAGTGTTTATGGTGTTTATGGTGTTTATGGTGTTTATGGTGTTTATAGTGTTTATGGTGTTTATGGTGTTTATAGTGTTTATGGTGTTTATAGTGTTTATGGTGTTTATAGTGTTTATGGTGTTTATGGTGTTTATAGTGTTTATGGTGTTTATAGTGTTTATGGTGTTTATAGTGTTGATGGTGTTTATGGTGTTTATGGTGTTTATGGTGTTTATAGTGTTTATGGTGTTTATGGTGTTTATGGTGTTTATGGTGTTGATGGTGTTTATGGTGTTTATAGTGTTTATGGTGTTTATGGTGTTTATGGTGTTTATAGTGTTTATGGTATTTATGGTGTTTTTGGTGTTTATGGTGTTTATAGTGTTTATGGTGTTTATAGTGTTTATGGTGTTTATAGTGTTTATGGTGTTTATGGTGTTTATAGTGTTTATGGTGTTTATAGTGTTTATGGTGTTTATAGTGTTGATGGTGTTTATGGTGTTTATGGTGTTTATGGTGTTTATAGTGTTTATGGTGTTTATGGTGTTTATGGTGTTTATGGTGTTGATGGTGTTTATGGTGTTTATAGTGTTTATGGTGTTTATGGTGTTTATGGTGTTTATAGTGTTTATGGTATTTATGGTGTTTTTGGTGTTTATGGTGTTTATAGTGTTGTTGAGGGTCTTATCGCTGATGTAATGGTGAAGGTGATACGGACAAAGGATATTGTATATTGTTTCCATGACAACCACCATCATCACAATCATCACCATCATCATCATCATCAGTCTAGCTACTATGGTTTCCCCCAGTAGCCGCCCCATCACTATATATCATTACCATCTTTATCGACTACCATTATTGTCACCATAACCACCACTACCATCATAAATAACATCATCACAACAACCACCGCCATCATCAAATCCACCATCACCACTACCACCATCATCACAACCATCATCATCACCATCATCATCCTCCATAGGCTTGACATATCCACAGGTCGATCCAGTTCAGTTACTTCACCTTAGTAGTGTTTGCGTGTTGCCAGAGCCTGCCTTGCTTCTCCTCACCACTGCACCACTGAGTATGTCACCACTGCACCACTGAGTATGTTACCACTGCACCACTGGGGACTAATATCACCATGGTGTAGGTGGTGACAGTGGGAGAGAAGAACGTGTCATGTAGCATTCAGTTATTGAGTAGTGGCTGACACCTGTTCCACTCCCAGCTACCTCCCTCCCTCTCTCCTGCCTACCCCTTCCTCCCTCTCTCTTACCCTTCCTCTCTCTCACCCTGTACCAAACCCACTTCTTCCGCCTCACTCTGTATCACTTTCTTTCCCACCCCGTCTCCATTCCTTTTTCTTTTGTAACCCTTCTACCTCTCCTACCATCTCTCTCTCTCTCTTCTCTCCACTAACCCCTTCTCTTCCCCGTCTCAACAAACATGTCCATCCCATCTCGCCATTCCTTTCCTTTGTACATCCCCTTTCTGAAAAAAAATTGTCTCCTCTTCCCCATCTCTCCCTCATATCCTCCCCTCCTCAATCCCACACCTTCCTCAGATCAACCCCTCCTTCTTTCTCATTCCTCCATCTGTCTCTCATTCCATATCTCACTCAGACTCGACCCTCCTCTCCCCCATTTTCCTTCAGACTCGACTTTCCTCTCTCTCCCATTCCCTCCTCAGACCTCGACCTCCTCTCCCATTTTACCCTCAAACCCACCCCTCCTCTCCCCCTTTCCGCCCCAAACCCACCAATTCTCTCCCCATTCCCCTTCAGACCCGACCCTTTTCTCCCCCATTCCACCTTCAGACTCACCCCTCCTCTCCCCACCCCTCATACCCCCCTCCCCATCATCATCCCCCGTTCTCTCCACAAACTGCAAAACACCGTCAAGTAATATCTCCCTCCTGTACGCCGCCAAGAAACCATCCCTTTGTTCCAACAAAGCGAGCTGGAAACTGGACTTACAAGGTAATCTAAATAGTAGCCTATTCTTTAACTAAATAATTCCATAATCATATTCCACTATACCGTATTATGTTATTATCTCTTAACATGAGTCTATATCACACTATATATTATACCGATTATTTAATATATAAAGTCACATTACACATCGCTGCATTATAATTTTCTGTAATGTAATGCTGCATCACATATAAGTTCACTAGACTAACATACAGCCACCACAACACGCGTCACAGACTTAACCCTAATCCCCCAACATCACTAACACAATATCTTACAGGGAGAGGAAGGAACACTAACAAAAAAAAATGAGGTAATGATTGGCGAGCGCTTAGGCTGATTAAATGGGATAGTTACGAATTGAATTTTAAGTGAGTGAGTGAGTGAGTGAGTGAGTGGGTGAGTGAGTGAGTGAGTGAGTGATCGTAAGCCGCCGTCCCCGGGAAAAACAAAACACGTCAGAAAGAAAACAAGAGAATTAAAAGGATATCAAATAGTCATTGCGTGTGTTCTTCCTTCCTACCCTCACTCACTCCCTCCCTGCTTCTCTCCCTCCTCGTTCTGCCTCACAGCACAAACGTGGCAACTTACGGGGGAGGGGGGGGGAGGGGGGAGGGGATGAAACACCTCATTATTACACATTTTTTCACGATATCTCATAAACAAAAAATCAACAACAACAACAACAAAATTTCAGCCTTCAATCGATGAATCAACAGCGTAAAACTTCGATTAGAACAACATTCACTAGAGGCCTTCGACTATGCTTCCCATAATCGACCAGAACCAAAGAGCGAAAAATCTCAGCTGGGAAGAGGACGAAGAAGCGAGAAAATCCCGGGGAAATCTGAGCGCCCAAGCTGTCACTGACTCCTGTAGGGCAATTTGTCCCCAGGTTATAATGTGACTATGAGTGCCTTCACTAATTAGGAGAGCGACTTTTGTCCACGAGGGTAGGAGGATTCCCCCCTCCTCTCTCCACACCTCCTTCTCTCTACTCTCTCCTCCTCACTATGGCAGGAAATCCATATTAAGCCTTTTGATTCTATTAGTAGTAGTTCACGGTTGGGTGAGTGGGTGACGGGTGTGAGGGATGGAGAGACGACGGAGGAGGAGCAGGAGGGAGGGAGAGAGAGAGAGAGAGAGAGAGAGAGAGAGAGAGAGAGAGAGAGAGAGAGAGAGAGAGAGAGAGAGAGAAGATGGAAGGGGCTAAAAAAGAAAGGGAAGAATAGGTTAGAGAAAAAGATAAATATGTCGGAAGGATAGAAAGAGACAGAATGACAATGAGAGATAAGCAATAAATCACACTCAAAGCAATAGAAAAAAGTTGAGACGTACCGATAACTGATGCACAAAGATTAATATAACAGGTAAGCGTAGAAAAAAAAAAGTTAAATGAAGTCAAAACTCAAAGCTAACCCAGCGAGTGTATCATCCACGATTCAACAACATTAGGCTATGAAAACCTTGTTGCAGTGAGGTGAGGCTAGACTCATCCCCACCTGTCAGCATTTTAATCTAACACAAGACTTCGTTCCTTAAATCATATCTGGGATAAATAAATATAAATAGATGGAAACATAAACGAATAAACGAAGAAGAAATTGCTAAATACACGACTAAAGAGGACAGGAAAAAACGTGAATATAATTAATGAGGAAGCGAGTCACAAATAACGACACGAGTCAAGTACTAAGGGATACGTTTTTATTATCTTATTCAACGTTAATGTGGCACCAAAATAGTTTAATTCGACAATAGAAGAAAAAATGGTGAACAAACGTAAGCCAATATTAATATAGAGTAAGGCATCTATCATGACATTGCCACAGACATCCAAATTTAAAAAAAAGGCTACAGTCGCGTACCTGGAATATTTATTGTAAAAACCTGCAGCCTAACCTCATCTGATAAATAGAAATTAAGGACAAGTAGGGGGATATATCTTCTTTTTTCCATAACAACAAAACCATTGGGATAAATGTAACGATACAAACATTTATAAAACACACATTTTCAAAAAGCAAACAACGAAAGCAAAACAAGAAATATCTACTCACTGTTAGGACACACTGTACTAATGCGTTTGTGATAATAAAATACATGAAATATATCACATTCACACCAAATCAACACTGAAAAATAAAGTAAGAACACAAACCCGACCAACACGAGTACAATTATAATCAGTAGGTCATGAATACATTAACTACAAACACATAAATCAATATACAAATAAATAAATGTCTAACAATAAAAGTTCAACAATAAAATACAGTTCAGTAGCCATAAGAAGATAACAAACCATGACTCGTAAGCCCTGATGCATGTTGGCCATTGACCACACACAGGTACGCACCCCCAGCTGATCCAGGTAAACAAACCTTTCCATACATTGATTTCCTCCCATGTGGACAAGCCGCCATTATCCTGCCAGCCGCCCAGATTATGTCCCCGGTCGACAGGAAGAGCAGTGAGTGTAGGGATTATGGGAGGGATGAAGGGCAGAGGGGAGGTAAAAGGAAGGGTAGATGGGATAGTTTGAAGGTTAAATAATCGGATAGAGGACAGATAAATGAGGGGTATACAAGACAAATGAAGAGCAAATAGGTAGGTAGATGAGGAATAAATGAATGGGAGATGAGACAGGTGAGGAGTAAATAGGAAGGTAGGTAGATGCAAGACACATTAGGGATGTATTAGACACAAAGGGTACACAGTGAGAGGAGGGGAGGCAATTTATTAAAATGTTGGTGCTATGAGTGGAAGGAAACAATATAAAAAGTTCTGTACTGAGAATGGCATTTGAAATGTTGTTAATGGCTCAACAAATGAACACACTTAACGAAAATGCTAGTACGAACAGGTTAGCTAAGTTAGGTTTGGTTAGCTAAGGCCAGTATGTTAATTCTTCTGACAAAAACAAAATCCTAGTCAATGTATTAGACTGTCAGTAAAATACTGTATTTTCCCACGTTCTTTAAAAAGTACCTCACCCTCTACCACCACTCCTACACCACCCTCTGCAAAAAAAAAAAATAAAGGCCTAGAATTATTGACTGGTGCTCATCACATACATGTTAATAAGATATATTATATATGCCACACCATTACTCGCATAAATATACAAATAAATCACGATGCTTTATTATATTTTCTTCTTCAAACAAGTTAACAACAGCTAGACGTATGGTATAAGGAATATTTAACTTAACCTATTGTCTACAGGGGTTTCTGTGATGAATAAAATTGTCTGGTGTTAGCCAAATAACATATATAAAGTGACGTCTCCGTAGTGAAGGGGTAAATACTCGAAAATTTTGTGTTGACACTTTCATTAACCTATTGTTTTCATTTTTCACCTGTTGAGTTAGAACTATATTTATAAACATTAATATAAAATGACAGGTCCCACTGTCACCAGTAATCTGCCACAGTAAAACATAAATATTGGAACCTCACTATGTCAATATTGAAAACAATATAATTTTGAGACAGTGAAGGCCTGGGAAGGATTACATCACAGATCATATTATCATTTCAGCTGTTTTGTTTATATGGAATCTTATTTATGTCGATAAAACGATTTTATTCCTGAGGACCACAGATATTATTGCTCATTTATTAAACATTGGCCACTCATCCAACCATACAGATTACATTGTTTTGTTGTTTTCAAGTCATGTATACAGTATACTGAACTGTAAGGTATTACTGTAGTCATTTTCTGGGGAAGATTAAAGGAAGGCTGATTGTAGCAAGAGTTGGAAGCAAAATCTTCAGCTTTTGTTGAAAATTAATAATTAGGGCAGTTAGGTTATATAATGTGTGACAATAATTATAAGTTCTAAAAAGCTTAATGGAGATTTGCATAATGAAAAATTGATACATAAATAACTTAATTTATATTTATACCTTATAATTTGACATGTTTTCAGATATAAGCTGTTAGTGGACTACCAATAGGTAGTAGGTAGTAGGCAGCTATCAAACAGGGAGGTACTACCGCCTGGGAAGATATTGGAAGCATAATGTGTTGTCTAATGGTAGACCCTGCTGCCATATGTGACCAAGTCCCAGGTTGCTGATCTGACTTTCTGCCTCATTTACACACAATTGCAGGTCTCAATTGTTTCTCTTACTCTGACAACACAACATACATATATTGTTTCTCACTAGTGATCTTTTTTTTTATGGGTCTTTATCATTATTTTTTTCTTGTATTATAATTGTTGTTTATTTTTATATATTTTTATTAATTTTATTACTATTATTATTATTATCATCATCACCATAATTAAATTGTTATTATTTAATTATATTATCGCCCCCCAGGCCTTGATGTGGGTCATTCAAAATTACCTGTGCCCGGGTGGGCTGATGCCCTTAAAAACCTGTAAAGATCATTCATAATTACTTCAAGAGTCTGAGTGGTGGGACAGGAGCCTCAAATTACCTTTATTTATGTTTTATTTGATATCAATTTTATATAAAGATGATTTATTAACCCTTGTATATAACGGTAGTGCAAACAGTTAGTTATGTAAGGATTTTCTTTTTACTAAATAATATAACATAAAAGTATATATTATAAAATACATGTATATATTAGTTGTTGCAAATATATTTAAACAATTATGAATGTTAACTCTTATATTATGGACACACACACACACACACACACACACACACACGTCTAGATGCACCTGAACGAACTCTGGACGGATCACATTGTCTCGTACCTGTACCTCTATTTGTACCGATGTGGCCAATATTCAATACAGATGTTGTTGTGTTTTTCCTTTTAGATACTACAGTCTACAGTATACATAGAAACAAACAAACCCTTATAGTCAAATAACCTATTGTTAAAAATATTGTTGCTTTAAAAGTTCCGTTGATTTTTGTACATAAGGAAATTACATGCGCAGTATTTATACATTTTTCACGGAGATTGGTAACACTGTTCTACTTAATAAAATCTTGGCAACACTTTTGATCTTGATATTTTGATAAACTGTGAATTATTATGATACTTAAGGTGAAAACTATGAAGGTGGTTGACACGTTCATCTGTTTTGGCTCAAGTTATTAAGTGAACATATGCCTCAACCTTCTATGATATAAACAAAACAACAAATAATTTACCTTGTGAGTGTAAACCGGACCGGCACCAAACTTTCTTCTTTATTTCATCACTTTCTCTTCTTTACATCTTGAGGTGAAGTGACATAAAAATCACCTGTAAATGTGTGTTAGTAGAACTGATCCCTAAAGCTGAACATTTAACAAGCCTTGATGTGTCTCACTACCTGAAGTTGGCACCGTTATATGTTTCCAGCACTGGCGGGGCAGGTGTTAGTACACTACAGTATAATAGAGAACATCTAATATCCTCCCCTGACACATCAAGGCTCATGGGTCAACAAATCACAAATGTGTGGTTTATGGACCTACAATACTGAACATCAAAATTTCAAAGCTAAACACTAAATTATCTTTAATTCTGAATGTACAGATTTTAAAACTGCACAAAACCTAAGTTACATTAATGAGTCAAGCTTCTAAACCGATAAACTTGCATTTACCTTAACCTCTTCTTAGTGCGTCGTGGGCAGGGGTGCAACTCAGTCTTTGGTGTCACAGACAAGGTGGTACACACAGGTCACCAATTGCTGCTAATCTCTTGACCGGTAATGACTTATCACCCTGTAAAACAAAGCAATATTAAAAGTTCCAATTCCTTCTAAAGTCAGTAGATGAGAAAGTAGTTTGATATTCTCAGTCACACATCAGAATTTTATTTCCCATGAGTAGATCACTGGGAATGTATACTGTATGGTTTATTAAGGTACGACTGAATTTGTATTATTTAGCCAATGGGTATAAGAGCTTCGGTGTACTCATTATGATGCCAACGTGTTTATTTTTACTTCACGTGTTTACATGTGAAGTACACAAAATAGCACACATCAACGACAACATTTACAACAAGTGATAACAACAACAGCAATAACAACAACATGACAGCAGTAGCATTAATAATAACTGACATCAACTGCAATAAACACTACTTCTTGCACTGTCACTATGTTGAAATGCCCTGTAGTTTGAGCTTTTCCCCATCTAGTTATTATATCTTATTTGTATCACTTATGTTACTTGTATATTATTTGTAATTCGAAACCCATTCCCCAAATATGTAACTCTATATTTTAAACCTTCTGGCTGCCAAGCTCTTTCAATAAACCGTTAATTAGAATTATTATTATTATTAAGACAGTATTTACATTTTTACCTTTCACTATTTTTCTATCATTAATTTGGGAGTTTATTTTGCGAGTGAATGGTTTTAGTTAAGCGATGTTGTTATGTGTATTACGTTTATCTTTTGTTTTTTTGTTTTGTTTTGTTTGGGTTTTCACTTAATTTCTTTCTTTCTCTCATAGTTTCCCTGGCGTCTATAGCACACTACCCTTGGTGATATATGGAACCTTTTGGCCATGTCTACCTGCCATGTCTTAGGTATTGTTCAGGCACCAGATTTGTATTCTAAGCATATAAATAAACTCAGTGAAAATCCCAATGACAATAATTCAGTATTAATGTCGACATAAAAATATATAACATAACTGTACAGTACATACCATGAGTCCTCCTGAGACAGCGGCCCCTCATCAAGCGTTATGAATGTCGGTTCAGTGGCGACACACTCTCCTTCAGTACCACACCACATCATTTAACACTACTGTTCATGTTGTTTATGTCAATGTACAGTACTTTAATACAACACACCACTAAAAATTACTGTTTGTCACTCTGGTCGTTAGGCTTCTGTTTATCACTTTCACATATTTACTTGTATGTTATGGTCGTGCGCTTGTCCATTAAGTATGAGTAACACTGTACAACACTACAGCACTTCAAAGTTTTGTGAAGGTTAAGAAGTGGGTTCCCACTTTATTTAAGATTCAAACTTACAAAGTCAGTTTGCAAATTCATTAATATAGTAACCAAATAAACTTTTTCAAATAACCGGCCGTCAGTATGGGTTCACTGTCATATGGCATCAGTAGACGAATATGAACGTCATCAAGCATCGGAGTATCACTGAGGAAAACACACCACACCACTTCTCAGTTCTATAATATTGCACCCACTGTTCCTGTATCACATGTCATCCTATTATGTCACTCATAATTTCTACGTTAACACTGTATATTGAAAATCCCACGGTCTGTTGGTGGCAAGTCACTGAAAAACAAAACAATTCCTCGCGTTTCCCGCCCAGACCTACCAGAGGAACGCTATGGCGTAATGGCGACCGTCTTCATGAAACCTCGATTTATTTATTATGTGTGTATTTATATGAAATTTGGACACTTTATTTGCAATCACCCAACAGAGTTTCCATTGAAATTTGAACGAATTCGGCCGATGAGTGTTTATTAATTAATATTTCTCTTTCTCAAATATGTACAGCAAAAACTTTCAATGGATTTTATTTGCGCTTTTGGTCATATAAAGAGCATGGAGCTAAATTTTCTCACTTCTATAATTGTTGTGTGGATCTCTTTTAATGACAGACATTTAGAAACACATGTAATTAATGTGTAATAGCACCAATGTACAACATTTTAAAAGATCCATCACCCTCGCCTTCCCGCAGCAGCGCCTCTAGCGGCGGAGACACTACGCCATGTGAGCAGTCCGTCCCAGCTACTGTTAACACTGGAATACTCAAATAGCAAAGGGAAATGTTGAAATTTTTAAATTTTCCGGTTATCTACAGACAGAATAGGGGTAAGCTTCAAATATTATGACAACTTTTGTATGATTACCTGTAGAATTACAAATGTATGGGTGACACCAACATGTGAGGACGAATTATTTGCTCCTTTAACAATGGTTTATCCATCTTGTGTCGATACAGTGGAGAATAGATAGGTCACACCCACACTATGAAATACCTTATTTTTACCATAAGACAAGGTTAGTTTCTCCAAAGCATTAACTTTGATTATATTTGTCGTAGAACATTGCTCTCTTGATTGTGGTTACTGAACCATTTGTGTGTACTTGTAGTAACTATATAAAATGTTTTGGTAAATTGGATTAGTTGATTGTTAGTAGGATTATGTGGCATTATTGAGCAGTAAACGCTAATAGAAGTTAAGGATTAAATTGGAGAGAAAGACTTTAGGTATTCATTGTTACTTGTGACATCGAAAGAGTAAGCCGTTTGTCTCAGATGTACACACAGTAAATAAATTACCTCATGGATTATGTGCGAAACAATATGACACCACGGACGAGGGATAGTGGAATATGAGTGTTGGTCCTGTGTTATGGTGGTAGCCCTGCTGTCCTTGCCTGAAGTTGTCCTAACATATTTGTTGCTAAGGTCATATCCTGCCGTATATACAGGCACGCATACCAACCCTCCCGGCACATGAGGTGATGTATGGATCATTACGGGAGTCGGCAACCTTCCCCTGCGCGATACTTTTTTAACTGTGTGTACTTCAGTCTCAAACTCAACAAGCGTAGTAGATTTGTAAGACCGAAAGAGAAATAAAAAATAATAACAAAAAATATTCACAATTAAAACTATTATGACATTAGACGTATGTTTTGTAAAGTGGAACATGGGAAACAAAGCTGCTATTAGTTACATGTTCTTAATCTCTGCTTAACTTCTTCACTTAACCCTGGTCTCCCTCAACTATATACTATAATAAGAAAGGTGATGTTGTATATAGTCTCCATTATATTCTGGTCATTAGATTCAGATATTGTTGTGAAATAGTATATGAAAGTAGTAAACATTAACGGGTCAAGGTTGGTACGACGCTTATTGGAACCTGTGTGTGTGTGTGTGTGTGTGTAAAGACGTCTTCAGTTTATGGATTTAAAAGTATCATGACAAATCTCTTGTTATGTTATTATTGCGCTTCAACACTTGACTTTTGTTGATCACTGGTAAGAGAAGAAATGATAAAGTAAGTAAAAATAACAGTCGGGTTTTGAACATTAGATTAAAAAACGTTTGTTGACATGTGATACAGGAACATCTGATAGTTGTACTGCGATGCTTGTAACTTTGGAGAGGTTCGCTGCTTAACGACTTGGAAAATAAGTTACACTGGTAAAATGCTACTGATTCTCACGTTAAGTTAGGTAGTCGGGGTAATTTGTTCAGGAGAGGGTCGCAACTTTATTTCATTGAATGTTTTGACTCATTGATACAGTATACAGTACTTGTGTTAATTCATACAATACGAATCTGGTGGAAAAACAGAGGAAAATAAGAGTGAACACAAGAAAATCCCTAAACCTCATTTAAGTAAGATAATTAATGCTCTAGAAAAAAAACTGCGCGTTTCCTTTCACATATAATATAAATTCTCTCCAGACTAACTAAAAATATTGTAAATAAAATGTCAAAACTTTATTTTTGTAATTTAATGAATTGTTCTTGTTTCCTTGCAATCAGATGTCCTTTAGCCTCACTTGCTTAATAGTAGTTTGTTTTCCTTGGGATTTTTCACTTTTTTCCCCTTTAAATGTACACTAATACAAATCCGGCGAGGAAACTTGGAAACTAACACTGAATTTACTTGAGAAGTGGCAAATTGACCGTGGTCTTTACGTGCTAAGAGAATTTATATAAATTGCCACGTAACTATGTCTGATATATGCAGGAAAGAACCGACCGATGAAAAACACATACTGTATTTAAGTTGTGAGTACTGGTCTCGAAAATATTATTGAATGGGAAGCATGACAATCTGCAGCTCACACTGACAAACCTGTAAAATTCATGCTTTATAAGTAAACTCAAAGTCTGGTTTCCCTACTTTTCTAACAATGTTTGTATTTCTGTGCATTAATAGAAGCGTTTAAGTAGAGGTGCTCTACAACAGTAAGGATTCCGTCGCACTTTAGATGAAATAAAATGGTGACCTCAACCTTTACCTAAATTTGTTTAAGTTCAGTGGTACTCAAGCTCTCAATACAGTATATAGCTTTCGCTGTTATTAAGATGTATTTCTGTGATATTTATTGAAAATGAACCTTATAGACATGTCAATAAATATATGTATATGATAAACTAAAGACTATTTTACTCCTTGAACATGGAGACAAAATAAAGAGTTGTGTTAAGGGATGTGGTGTGGCGCTGAAGGAATGTACAGTATTGTACTCAGACCTGGAAACATTAACAGTAGTGTTAAGTAGTGTACTACTGTACTGAAGTTTACTTTTATATTTCCAGGGAAACCAGTCACTAGGAGTTTGGAAGACAGGATGACGTCTCGGAAGGATTCTGGGTAAGTACAAATATTGTAAATTACTGTATCAAGATAAAGTATTACAGTACAGTTTATACTTGACGGTCGCCACCCTTATAATGTGCAGCGGGATTAAAAAAAATGTTTTTGGCGCCCTTGTTATTATCATAAACGTTGTTTTTACCAAGAATAGGTCATTGAGCCGCTACCCAGTGCTTCGTTCTTGCTAAAATAAAATAGTTCAACGATATATTTTCAATTCGTCGATGTGTAGAGCTTACTTGTCGATATTAAATATCTCAGCCATTTTATCCTCGTTCCAGCACCGGTATTGCATTTCGTTTGCAACAAACGTATGTGAGAATTCCATAGAAAAAATTCATGACTGCGGGAACCCTAAAACACCATTTTACCGATGGTCAAAAGATAAATTGTGCTTTTCATTTATTTACTGATATTTTTATTGGTGGGACGTATGTTTGTTAAATACTGTATATAGAAAGAGAAGTCAGTATGACAGAGATAAAGAGCGAGTAGAAACTTAGGAAATAATAATGTATAACCCACTTAAGTCGCAGAGATCGAAGCTTAAAGATTCTTTTTGATTATTATTAAATATGTCGCTTTATGGCCATTATTATTAATAATTCCATTGTCCAGTTGATATCAAAGTATCATGAAAATTCATTTGAAAATAAAATATTGGTGTTTTACTGTATATAATCAGCTCTTACTTCCACATAGGCGAATTCTTTCCTTAAGAAAGTGTTTTTTTTCTTCTGATTGGTACCTTTAACGATATCTTAAATAACTAATACAGTTCTTAATAATCTACAATAAACGTCCAAGTAACACAGCAGAAGTAATTTACAGCAGCATCAACGAAGATGACAAAAACGGTAAGTTAAGAACACTCGCTGAACTTATGGCGCGGCATTACTCCTTCGATTTTGTAAAACTTGAAGGTATGAAATTTGTTCTTGGGTTCGTGGTTAATAATTATAGAAGGAACTACGGTGATAGTCAGATTTCTTTTATCAACAGAAGAATATCCGTACAAGTATTGCCCTGTTTCTGAAATTCTTTTCTAGATGAAACATTTATTAAAACAAGAAATTCAACTCAATTATAAAGCAACTGAAAAGAAGTCCATTGCGGATGTATTTTATCTTGAACGTTTAAAGTTTGCACTTGCTAATGAGCTAAGGCGATAAGAGAGATTATTAGTATTGTTTTATTTGTAATTTTTCAGCAGTTTCTATGGGCTGCATCTTGCATCTGTTACTTTCTCAAGACTCCGCAACTGGGTCTTTTTCCATTTTATGCTTCCAATAGATAATACAATGAAGTTTAGCTAAGAGTCTTGACCACACTTAACTAACAACTCTTAATTAATCTCAAATCGGTAGATTAGTTTTATTTGTTTTCTTTCATATAACGGTGGTGAAGTTTACAAGGCGGTGATATGTTTGGGACACTAGATTATTACGTGTTTACATTCTTATGTTTTCCTACTTCTACAACTCATTTTTATT
Source organism: Homarus americanus (assembly GCF_018991925.1). NCBI lineage: Eukaryota > Metazoa > Arthropoda > Malacostraca > Decapoda > Nephropidae > Homarus > Homarus americanus. The sequence goes on from NW_024712913.1 coordinate 1,907,970, forward strand.
CTGTTTAACATATGCGTCAATTCTCCGCCAAAGAGTATTAGGAAGTGAGGTGACGTCCGTCTCTTTAACCTTCATCTTTGTTGTCTTAAATATTGAATAATGATTATCCCCGCTGAGCGAAGTGGCTAACAATATCTCCGGGTTTGCCCGTCCAAATCCGGAGCCATATTCAAAACCTTTCATTTATCTCAATCAAAGTTTGTATATATATAATTATTATCTACTGTTGAAAAGTTGCCTTGTTTTAAAAGGCTATACTGTACACTGTACTTTAATTTCAGTATTATTTCCTGAGCGGGAGATACGCATGACTTTTGCTTGTTTTGACTAGGATACTCAAGTGTGTGGTAGGATGATGTTTTCTTATTGTAAAATTGTTCAAGACAATTAATGTTTTACTATGAAAGTGCTGAACATTGTTAACATATTGTTTAATGCTGAGTTAATGCTAGGCTCTAATTTTTACTGGTGTTCTATTTGACTAATGTGCGATGTAATGAGTTTATTAGAATTCTCGGCCAGGGGAAAGAAAATGTATATTAGTCCTGAAATTTTGTCCAATCCCGGATATTACTGTTGGTTGTTTGTACTGAATGTTCAATAGTGAAACGTGTTTTGTAAAGTGGGACAAAATTTAACTTTCGTTTATCCAGCTCATAATATGTGTTACTTAAAGTTAGAAAAAGTGCAGGGCATCAACAAAGAAGATTTTTAGCTGATTAGAGTCGCCTATTAAATCTGCAGAGGAGGAGCGATTGCATTAGTTGCCAACAGCTAAGAAGTTACGGTGCTAAACCATTTATGAAGGTAAACGACGCGAACTAACCAAGCCTAACCTTCTTTAGGGTACGTTTGGTTAGGTTAGGTTTGGTTGGTTTGCGTCGTTAGCTCTCCTATGGCGTTTAGGGTCGTAACTAGAGGTGTATAGGCCTCGCTTTTTCCTGCTTTATGGTAAATCAGGGAAAATCGAAAGTTCAGATGTAAATTCAAACATTTGTAGTACGACAGGTTCCCAACGGCTCGGGGTGATGTTACGATCCACCAGACATGTTTACAAGGTGAACGGAAAGTCACAGGAAAAAAAGTCACAATTTTGGCAAGGAAAAAAAAGTCACAGGAAAAAAGTCACATTTTATTTAAATTTTATTTAACAGTTAAAGTAAAAAAAAAATATGACTTGTACACATTGACAACACAATTTATATTATGATGGCATTACACGTAACTTAGGTTAGGTTAGGTTTTTCTGTGACTTTTTTCTTGTGACTTTTTTCCTGGATTCCTGGGCACAACAGTTAACACCCTAGGCTCGGGACACATGCTGGACGGTCGCTGTGAAATATAAACAGGAGGCGGGTTGCTGGTTTTTGTTATGACAGCATTATGTGAAGCGTAGTGTGTTATGTACTGTATTGTAGTGCGTTATGTGTTGTAATCTTGTGCTGTAGTGTCTCATGTGATGTAGCGTGTTATGTGTTGTAGTGTGTTAAGTGCTGTAGTGTTGTGTTGTAATCTTGTTATATGTTGTAGTGTTATGTGATGTACTGTGTTGTGTTGTGTCCGGACGTCTGTATGTCCCCCCTGCTTCACCATAACGTTTTAAATTACCACAGATAATGTTCAGGTCACGTCGGATATTTTTATATTAATGGCGTGACGTATATTTGGAGTTGTGCTTCCTGATTTAACTACATGTACTGTACTCTCTTAGCGGTAGTGACGTGTCTTGTACTAGTGAACGGATATATACTGTTTACTTACTGTTATGTGTGAGATTTCAGTGTAATGCTACGTCGATCTTTGAACAGAAAGGTAATGTTAGGAAGATAATTGAAGTTTGTGGTGATTTTTTTTAGAGAGCTTTTGCATACGTGTGACCTTGAAGGCAGAAGGATGTTTATAAACCTGGTTGATATACGACTCAGGATGAAAAGTACTTTACGTCTGTGTGATCACTAACTTACAGTAAAGAATAGAGATGTTAGAAATGTCTTTATAGTAGGTCGGAATTAATAATAACAAATGTTTTTTGACCATTGAGGGTGATATAGCACAGCGTTTATTTACTGTTTGAGAAATAACGATAGATTATTTAATTATGAAAACCATTATTCAGCATCATGATCAGTTAACTTAACCCCCCCTCCCCCCCACAAAAAAAATTAAAAATATTTGCCTATGATTAGTTACGGTAGCTCCCGGTGTGGTGGTGCAATAAGAAACAAGAGAGTGTTATTGATAATTACGACTACGTAAAATAAGTTCACAAAGCAGTGGGTAATTCTTTCATCTTGGTGGTGAAATTTTCTGTTTTGTTACAATGAGGTAACCATGCATAGAAGTCCATCAAAGTTCTGTGAGCAATTATTTGATCTTGAAGGTCAAACAGCCACTCCATTCATATACTGTGACGTGAATATTGTATCTGGAAAAGTCTGGTGTGTGACGTATCCCTAACCGGTAGTGCGCAAAGTTTAAATCAGTTTAAGACGACGTACAGTATTTTAGTTATATACGAAAGAGTATTATACAACCTTATATTAACAGGTTGAAACAATACTGTAATGGTCGTACTTTTTGTTTTAGTTACTCGTGTTTGATAATGTGATGACTTCTGCCAGGCGAGTCGGTCTTCACTAAGTAATGTGTGGGTATTGTTAGCTGCTCCCCGTGACTGTCTAGCGTAGGCGTCTGGTGTGTAATCGATCGTGACTGTGTTTGCTTATTTTACTTATGTTTTATCCTATGATCAGCTGGTTTTACATTATATAGGGGAACATTTTGACTTGTTCTTCCGTCAATATGCTCATACATACTCCCATTCCATATAACTTTATTGATGAATTAAGAAAAAATAGTGAGTGTAAAACAAGGATATTTCTGGGTCATCTTTTACATGCATCCTTAGAATAAATAATAAAATTTTCCCATGTTTATTTTTTATTTTATTTATTTGCTTTATTGCCGCTCATCATTTTACACGAGCACTCCCACCAGTCTCTTTTGTAGTTGTCAATTTAATATAAAGGTCACGAGTAAACCACTACCGGTGTATTCAGATGACTGACTGGAGATACAGACCCATACTGTCAGTGGCTTGATGAAGATGGTGGTTGTGGCCTTTGATCATTCTGCTACAAAATCATTACACGTGAAAAACTTAGGACTTTGTGTACCTGATTTAGAGATGATGTCTCATTTTTGTTTTGACTTAATATAACATCGGGTTTGAATATATACAATTACCTGAAGTAGATGAGAGCAATGGCAGCACTCAGATATACAAACACATACTTAACATCGTTGATAATATTCGTTCAATAGTTAAAAGGGTACACAGATATTAAATATACGAGTCTCCAGGAGATACACAACACCAGCTAGTTCTTGACTCACAACCAGACACGCTTGAGTTGTGGGATGGAAGGTCTTCAAGACAGGCGCTTCGTTACCCACACATTTCACAGTGAGAGAAGTAACAAGTTAATCAAAGAATTGGGGAAACTTGGATAGCTTTTCCTGACCTGTCTCGCAGTGAGTGAAGTAAGAAAATACCACAAAGATAAAGGGAAAAAATGGTTGCTCTTGGCCGGGCCGTCACAGCTTGAACTAAGAACTACGACAAAGAAAAATAAAGCGAAAATTGGATGGTGTTGGCTACTTGGCTGGTCCGTGGAAGACTGCATTGGGAACTACGCCAAAGAAGAAGAAGAAGAAGAGAGGGAAGAGAAACTTGGTTGGCCTTGGACCCGGGGTAATGTATGGCACCTGAGGGAGCTACTTCCAGAATGAGGAATCTCAGAGAGTTTGACCCTAACACCACCCAAGGGCCGATAGATTACCCAGTTAGTGATTGCCAACACCACCCACTGGCAGCCTCACCACGCAAACCTTCCCTCAACAATTGTGTTCATCTTCTACATTCAAGAAGTTGCATGACGCAGAAGTTAGTGGGTAACCTTCTTCCTGTAAATAACTCACGATACGGCTGGAAAAAGTTTCGTTTATTTATGAGGATATTATAAAGTGATTTTCGTCAACATATAATCGAAAAAGAATGGAAATTTAATCTAGCCTAATGAGGTAAGAAGTATCCTAAGGTAATCAGAAAAAAAGATACTTGAAGCTAATTTGTGAATGACAGAAAACAACGAATTCAAATAAAATAAATTTGTTTGAATGTAGCACAACAAAATATGAGATCCCCCAATGTAATATTCAGTCACCAGATGGCGGCACTTGGTTAACGTATCACTTGTAGTTTCAGTAGTAAATTAGGCTTTTTATCAGCTTAAAATATGTCTTTGTTTTTATAAGCCGAGAAATAATGGTTGAAATATTACGTTAGTTATTGTGGGTCGTGTAGAGTGGAGTAATGTATGTGGCAAGTGTTTGTAGTACTCACCAACAGGACAACT